>NC_067414.1:9145650-9445650 GCF_009764475.1 Pristis pectinata
ACTTACAAAAATCTTAGCCTTGAAAGTTCCGTCACCTCCAGCGTTGACACCCTTTGAAACCTTGTGTATAAAAGGAATTCCTCATTTTTCACTACTTAGCCCAACTGATTCCCCCACTAAATTCCATGCACTTACCCTATTAAATCCATTTCATCCTGTTAAACTCTGCAATTAGCCCAGGGTGAAACAGGTATCTGTAAATCTGAAGCATCATTTTCTCCCTTTTGTACGCCAGCCCCCATGAGATTTCAATTACCTTTCTGAACACCAGCATTTCTTTGTTGCCAGTGATTTCTACTACTGTATCTGATCATCTGATCGTGTTGGGGGGGGGGGGGGGGGGGGGGGGGGGCTGGTGGCGGCATTCTGTATACATGTGGACCTCTGTACAAGTTTTAGTTTTTTGACATATGACCAGTACCTTATTCTAGGCTGCATTGAATGCCAGGTTCAGCATTCAAGTCTGAGTCCAGAACACTAGTCAATCTTTAAAAAGCAGCACATGGTCATTGATGTATTGTTGCAGCACAGAGAACCTGTTTCTCCACTTCAAGGTAAGGAAATCATTTCCAATACACTTTCCAACCATCCCAGTGGATGGTCCTTTTGCCAGATGGTCTGAGCTGTGGTCCAGTCAGTCTACCTGCAAGCAGGTGGACAGAAAGATGTCGTTCTCATGAATATCTATTGATGTGATTTCCTTTCTGTTCCAGGGGT
Organism: Pristis pectinata; assembly: GCF_009764475.1. Classification (NCBI taxonomy): domain Eukaryota; kingdom Metazoa; phylum Chordata; class Chondrichthyes; order Rhinopristiformes; family Pristidae; genus Pristis; species Pristis pectinata. The sequence goes on from NC_067414.1 coordinate 9,146,368, forward strand.
TGGTACAAGGAACTACTATAGGAAGATTGGTTACGAATTGGAAGGTCCCTATATGGTCAAGCATCTGAACTGAGCTCACTCTTTCCCTGGAGTTGCTGAACACAAAGCTGTGTGCAAGTCCTGACCCTGGGCAGCTGTGCTCCTAAAAGAAAACACCTTTGCTGCATCACCACAGGGTTTTAGTGCTCAGTTGAGCTTCTGATCCATCACTCCTGGTCTAGGGATACACAGATTATTGTACTGCTTTAGACAGTGTGATACATCTTCATTGGAGATGTGTACTGATCGTTGATTGATGCAACACACACTGTTACAAGGGAATAAGTTGCACCTCTGGTACAATCTTCAGTTGTCTTCAGTATCAATATCCCTACAGTTAAAGGAGGTATTTGAATTACCTCAGAAGGTAAATGGTGGTTAGGGTATTTAAGTATTAAATGAGTCCAGCCTTTTGGCCCCAGTAGAAATGCATTTCCAGGTATGGATCAATCCCTTAATGAAGAACACCATCCCATTATCCTTTTTACTTGTGTGGGCCTTTGCCACACTGGCTCAATTTTGAACTAGTTTCCTTTCCCTCTGATCACAGTTGCACTAAGATCCTTCTCAGTCCCCCTCCTTATATAGGTGGGGTCAGGTAACTCAAGCAAAACAGTGTTCGAACTGCAACATAAAACTGCCTCAGTAGGTTGGTGACAAGTGATCTACTCCAACCAATCCCACAACCGACTACAGCTGATCCTGGCACAACAAGCAAGTTCTGAGGAGAGTTATCAAATGGTAGGAGACACCCCTTGCACTGGAAACTCATTGTTCAACAGCAAAGATCAGGTTTTTCTGGGCAAAGTAGTAAAGTTTGTAATTGTTTTCATCTGTAAACTCAGTAAGTGAACTGAGCACTTTTAAACATCTTTAATAAAAAATGTTTTCTTAAATATGTTAACTTTGAGGATTTAATGCTTTAAGCTGCTATTTGTAGCTGTCAACTTGCACATATAGTGGCACTGACAACAGTTAACCATGGTGAATTCTGGCACAATAAAAGAACTCCATAGCCTTTTGTGATTTTAAAACTCCAATAGTTCCAGAATATTGCCTTAAGATTTGTTAGGTTCCACTTTTATTTGCTAGTTTCTCTTTTGGGCTTTCTTCACCAGCTTGCCATCTATTACATCCCACTAAAACTGCCCCAGATGACCAATGAGAGTTTCTCTGAGCACTTAGGTTGATAAATATGTCTTGTATTCAATATCACAATGCACATTTGGTTCCAGCAAGGCAATCTGTCCAAGACTTCATGCACTCAAGCATTTTATTGTAGAATAACTACACCAAGGGAAGTTCATTCATCATGTTAATTCACTCACTGGAAAACAAAGTAACAAAACAGGGCACCACACAAAGTGATATGCTAAATTGCTAGCAAGAGACAAAAATAAGGATATTCAGGAGGATGGAATAGTGACTCCACATCAGCAGCCCTTCAGCAGACAGATTCTGCCAGATAGCATCCCTGAGCCTCCCAATTGCTTCACTTTGTTAACATGGAATCCATTTTAACACCTCCCCTCCAGATGTATTTGCCACAGTTGCTCAACCAACCATGTCTGTCACTATTGGTCAAGCAATATTCCCTCCCAGTCAACAGGATTTATCATTTTATCCCAAGTTCAAGCTTGTCATGGGCATAAATGTCATGAAAATTGGCTTTTTGCAGCAGTACAGTACAAACATGACAAACCCAAACCAAACTTATTTACAACAGAATAACATAATGACAATAGTGTGAGGTAGAAATATAGTCTGAGGTATTATTAGGGGGCTCTCTTTCCTTCCCTCCCCCCACCCAAACAAGTTGATTAAAGAACCTGATGGCAGTGGGGAAGAAGCTGTTGTTGAGCCTTGAGGTGTGGGTCTTTAGCAAAGGGCACAGCCCAGGTGGTGGGGGTCCATAATGATTGATGTCCCTTCAAGATATCACCTCTTGTGGATGTCCTCAGTGGGGAGAGCTGTACCCACCCACTCATTAGCTGGAATCACTTCAACCACTCCAGGTCTCTGAAATAGCATTGAAAGTATGCACTCAAACTTCAACAGTTGAAGTAAGCCACTTGATGGTGGCAACCTCCACCTGGAATCACAAGTCATCTGGCTTGGGAATGTTATTTTGGAAGACTTCCTCAATTCAAGAATGCAGAAACTAAGTATAAAAAGGAGGGGCAAGTGCTCAATGGAGACAAGAAGTTCTGCAGATGCCAGAATCTGGAGCAACACATGAAAACTGCTGGAGGAACTCAGCAGGTCAGGCAGCATCTATGGAGGGAAATAAACAGTCGACATTCCAGGTCTTGACCCAAAAAGACAACTTGTATTTCCCTCCATAGATGCTACCTGACCTGCTGAGTTCCTCCAGCATTTTGCATGGCAAATGCTCAATGCAATGTGGAGTTAACTTCTCAAATGAGAAGAAATACTAAACTTTTGGTGCCAAAAGAATTCAACAAAAGATGCTTGTTTAAAGGTTCCCCCCCCAAAAAAAAATCAGTTTATGGTATAGAAAGGCAGTTGTTTAAGAGGTTACATTTCCCCTTTCCTGCACCTTCCTTCCCCATCCCTCCCCCCCAAACAACTTTTCATTTAATTGTTAGAAATTTATGATAGGGGTTCTGGAGAGGGCACAGATCAAAAATACTGATATTTCACCCAAGGCAGATTCTCACTGCAATCTGATATTCTGCACTGTCAACTCCACATTTAGCAATTCTATTCCAAAGTTTGGAAAAGCACAAAGACCACTTTAATTAGTTTCTCCTGAAAAGACTGCTTGGGTCTATCAATGGTGAATTCATCAGCATTTTGTTTCAGACTCCCCTTCTATCACACTCAAGATTATCCTCAAAATCAATCTTCAACAGGATTCTGCCACCAGATATTTTTCCTGCACAGTAGTGTGGTTAGCATTATGCTTTACAGTGCCAGTCAGCCGGATTCAATTCTGGCCACTGTCTGTAAGGAGTTTGTACGCTCTCCCCATGTCTGCGTGGGTTTCCTCCGGGTGCTCTGGTTTCCTCCCACATTCCAAAGACATACGGGTTAGGAAGTTGTGGGCATGCTATGTTGGCGCTAGAAGTGTGGTGACACTTGCGGGCTGCCCCCAGAACATTCTACACAAAAGATGCATTTCACTGTGTTTTGATGTACATGTGACTAAAAGATCTCATCATCTCTTCTTCCCACCCCCCCACCCCCAAAAAAAAAGGACCATTCCCTCTGCTACTCTTTGGTTTCCACCCCATTTCTCAAGAGAACTTTCCCCATGCAACTGCAGGAGACAACACCTGCCATTTCACCTCCTCCCACCATCCAGGGAGGCAAACAGTCCTTCCAGGTGGAGCAACAATCGACTTGCACTTCTTCCAATTTAATGTAGTGCATTCAGTACTCACAATATGGTCTCTGCATTGAGCAAACCAGTCACAGACTGGGTGACCACTTTACAAGTGTGACTCAAGCTTCCAGTCACCTCTCACTTTAAATTCTCTCCCATTTCCCACTCTGACCAGTCTTCAGCCTCCTCCCTTGTCCAAAGATACCCAACACAAGCTCAAGGAATAGCACCTTACCTTCTATCTGGGCACACTGCAGCCTCTGGATTTAATATTGAATTTAACAGTTACAGTTAACCATCTCTTCATCCTTGTGGCCAAACTGTTGTTTCAATTGGTTTTCCTTCCCCCTCTGCCAGTTTAGATACATTGACAAGTTTGGCCTGCACCTGTCACAGACATTCCCTCTTCTCACCCACTGTCCAAAACCTAAAACACACATTTTCAGGCTTGCCCCACTTCCAATGAAGAGTGCTTGACCCAAAATATCAGATCTGTTTCTCTCCCTCCTGATAGCTGCCTGATCTGTTAATCAAAAAAAAACAAACTGTTGGAGGAGCTCAGCATGTCAGGCAGCATCTGTGGAAGAAACTGAACAGTCAACATTTTGGGTCAAGACCCTTCCAAAATGATCTGCTGAATGCTCCCAGCATTTCCCCTCCCCCCCTCACTATTAAACAAAACAATTTCTCAAAAATTGTTTGGCTGGACCCCCAGTTACCAAATCTCCTCTAGATCTTTGACCAGAACAACCCAGCTGCTCCAGTCTACCCACACGGTCAGAATAGATGCAGTAAGTACTTGGCAATGAATGAAGCCAACCTCTTCCTTGCCCAAGCTTCCAGCATTTAGAGCACAATTTCCATGCAAGATCCTAAAATCCATCAAAAACATGAATTAACATACAAAAGCATTTAAATTCTGTTGGAAATAAGGGAAAAGGTGGCTGATTGTTATCTGACTGACATCTTTGTGCATGCTCTTGGCAGAAAGGAAAAAACAACAATCAATCAAGGGAGAGGTAAATTCATTGAGAAGTATTAAGACAAGAGGGTGGTGTGTATTTGGAACAAGCTGCCAGAGGAAGTGGTAGAGGCAGGTACAATTACAACATTTGAAAGATATTTGGACAGGTACATGGATAGGAAAGGTTTAGGAGGAATTTGGGCCAAAAGCAGGCAAGTGGGACTAGCACAGGTAGGCAACTTGGTCAGCATGGACAAATTGACCTGAAGGGCCCATTTCCATGCTGTACAACTGTGGTAAATAGGTAGTTAAGATCTTATGGAAGGATTAAAAGAAAGTGACTTCAGACTAGTGGCAGTGGCATTTTCATGGCAATATTTAAATCAGGTACGTATATTGCAAAAGCAAAGTAATTTTAACATTCACATCCTAAGGTCAACAGTCATATCAAAGAGTCATTTCTTGAGGTCACACTGGATAGTCAACTGCATCAATACATCCCAGAACTAATCAGGGAGAGAGCCACAAAAGACTTAGTATTAAAGAAGTGAGCCAGAATATATGTCATTGTGACCCAATATGATTAAGTTCTTAATGAAGTTAAAAGTAAATGTTTACATAAAAGGAAGAAACAAACCCATGATTGTAGACTGCAGTAAAGTGAATTTGAGTGGGATCTATTGTCACGTCCAATTATCCATTGCCACCCACCCCCCCCCCCCCCCCCCAAGAAGCAAGAATCTGGTGAATGAAAGCCTCCAGAAACCATCCAGCAAGGCCCTGCATAATACTGGGTGATCACATGGATGGGAAAGAACAAACCCCACCCACAAGTCTGCTAAGAAAACATTAGACAGCAAAGCTGCCATATCAAAAGTTTCTCCCATTCCCCTACATTTGGCTTTCCAAATGACTGACATTCAGAAGCATCCAAAACAATTAGGAAAGCAAGCAAATAAATCACCAAAAGCATAACAAACAATATTAAAAGCACAGCTTAGCTTATTTTTATTTCCCCCCCCTTGCAGCTGAATATCTCCATTGAACAGGAATGAATGGGCCCCGTGGATTCTGTGCCAAGAGACAAGCAGATTGCCCATCTGAAGCCACGGGGACTTCAACAGATTCATGCTCCACAATATACGACATTCACCAGCAATCATCCTCAGTAGTTCCAACATTTGAGTATTTATTCAAATGTTTTTTTCAGGATGTGATCACCACAGGCAAGGACAGCATTTATTCCCTTGCCCCAGCTTGCCCTTAGGAAGATGGTGAGCTACTGGAGTCCTTCTGAAGATGCAACCAACACAATTGGGCAGACAATTCCAGGATTTACATCCAGTGATGAAGGAGAAGAGATTCCCTTCTCTTCACACCCCACCAAAAAAAAAATCAGAACTGTTTGAGATTTGGATGGAAGCCACAAGTGGTAGTGTTCCATTGTGCCCGTTGTCCTTGACTTTGTTTTCCTTCACAGTAGAGATTGTGGGTTTGGGAAGTGGTGTCAGGAGTACCCCAAGCAAGTTTGTATAGTCCATTTTTTGTGCAAGATGGTGTACACTGCACCCACTGAGCCAGTGGTAGAGGAAATGAATGTTTAGGATGCTGGATAGGGTACCACTGGGCAGACTACTTTGTCCTAAATGGTATCCAACTTGAATATTGTTGAGGTAGCTGTCATCCAGACCAGTGGAGAATATCCAATCATGCTTCTGCCTTGTAGAAGAGTGACACGAGTTGAGTCTCTCACTACAAGGTACCCAACCTCTGACAATCTCTTGTAACCACCCCATTTCATTGGTCCAAACCCTGGAACTAACTGCAAAAAATCAAGGTCATTGATGTACCTCCATGCAATGAGAGGTCACAGAAAACTGAGTAAATCTGCTAAGGTAACCAAGAGCACCAAATAAATTTTTCTGCTCTCCAAGAGATCCATTTACACCAACCCCCCCCCCCCTCCCCAATCACCAAAAGGCACAAGTCTGAACTCAAAATCTATGGTCAACTAAAGAGGCAAAGAATAGTACAAGAGGCAAAAGTTTGTTCTTTATTCCACCCAGTTGCCAAACTAAGGGCAAAACATTAAGAACTACAACAGGAAAATAGAGAAATTTGTGAAGACATCACTTTTAGTAAATTGGGAAGAGTGATTGGGAGCAATGTACCCATAAACCAATCACAGCAAAAAGAATAGATATTGAATCAATATCTGCTATTAATGGCACCAGTATTCAAGGTAGAAAAGACAAAGAACATCCTTGGCATCTCATGGAAAATACAGTTAATTTTGAGTCTCAATCCCTGATTCAATCAAAAAGTAGCAATAGAATAACAATACGAGAGAAAACTTCAAGGAGCAGATAATTTCCAATCCATGACTTTAGGAAGTAGGCAAGAACAACATAGACACCAATTATAATCTAAAAGTTCACTCAATTCAGAAACTGTTCTTTCAGATTGAAAGTTGTGTACGTCTCTCCACTATTCAGGGAAGGCAATCAGAAGCCAGGAATTTATATTTCAGAAATTACAACTGACTTGAAACATTAATTCCATCTTTTTCCACCTACACTACCTGAGGTGCTGCACATTTCCAACATTGTTTTTAACTGTACAAGGAAATTATGGATCATTTCACCTAATTTGTTTTTGGAAAATTACTGATCCAAGGAGAGAGAAACACCTTCAATCCAGTTAGAAGCCAGAGGAAATGCAGAGTTAGGACATGCCAATGCAAACCTAATTGAAGCTTTTGGAAAGGTGACTAAAATAGTGTTGAGGAAAATCAAAGAATGTTTTTAATGGACATATGGAATGAGGATTGTTTAATAGAAGGAATAAATCCTCATTGCTCCATTTCCCTACTCTCAGGGTCTGGAGCTCATGGTATTTTCCATTTTCACAGTAGCTCCACACAATGTGACCCAGATGGTGATGTTCCCTACTGCTTTTCAGTCTAGTACAAGGTTACAGTATTGTGGGCCAATTGACCATCTCATATATACTAAGTCAGAGCCAGAAATCTTCCTGAAAAGAATTTTTTCACTATGTTCCCCTTATTATGCCATAATTCCTCTATGGAAGAGGCTAGTGTGGAAATTAATCTTTAGAGATATTGCACATAATAATCTATCAAAAAATACAAGCCAGGCTATTAAGAGCCGATTACATTCACAGGAGATGAATTGCACAAGCGTTGCAGCTATGAAGAGCACACTGCAATTCCCTCCAGCAAGTTTCAAGCAATTTTAACTGCCATTGTTTAATCTGAATGTCCAAGTGCAGAGAATGAATCACCCATCGATTGACTGGGCTGCTGAGAATAGCTTGCATTGTGTGAAGGGACACTCAGATTACTTTCCCGGCATCTTAAATGGACAAGTGGTTAATAGGTTTCAGTCATTGAAGAGATGCCAGTGAAAGACTTAACCTTCAGTACTCGAGAAAGAGTACAAGGCAGGCAACATTCTGCACTATAATCCAATGTACGACACATCCAGTCTGAGAGGGGGGAAAATAATAGCTTACATTTCTGCATTCTTTCCTCATTCCCAGTTTCCCCAATTATATGTTCCCTGTCCCCTTTGCCAATTCCAATTGGATGAACAAATGTACCAATTAAAGTTGATCTAGTTGCTGATACCCTCTGATTTCACAGTTCTAAGTTTCCTCCAGAGTAGAATTGGAAACATCAGGAGATGGTTTGAGGTGGAAAACACTCAGGAGGTTCATTGTGTCCCATCAACAAGTTTAACAGAATTAAGAAAACTTAAGTTGCAGAGAAGGGCAAGGATAATGGGAATGGGTCGCAGGATGGAGACCAGGAAAGGTCTAGGGATACAAGTGACAGTGGTGCCAATTGAGAGGCAGCAGTGAAGGCCTGTTAACGACAGCTGATCTGTCTGGAGATGTTACTGGGAAATGCGTGAAAACAGGAAAGGGGGGATGGGGTGGGTGATATGTATTGGAGAGGTAAAATATTGCAATGCTAGAAATAGGAAATTAAAAACAGAAAATGCTGTAGATACTCAGCAGGCGAGGCAGCAGCTGAAGCAAGCAGCACAGCCAATGCTACAGCTTGATGACTTTTGATCAGAACTCTCCAGTGCAGCCACAAACTGGAAAGGCAGGTTATCTGAAATTGCTGAATTCAGACTAGAGAGTCGTTATCTGTCAAGTTGAAAAACGAGATGCTATTCCAAGTTCGCATGGGCCTTCACTGGAATAGATGTCAAAGACAGGTCAGAGCAAGAGTGGATGGAGAATTGAAATAACAAGCAAATGAAGACTGAGGGTCTACCCTGTGGACTGAACAGAAATGGGCAGCAACATAGTTACCCAGTGTTGGATTCACCAATGTAGAGGAGACCACATGCTCACCAAATACAGAATACCAAGTTGCTGCTTTACCTGGAAGGAGGGTTTGGGTCCAAGGATGGTGGGAAGAGGTAAAGTGTTTACAACTGCTGAAGTTGCTTTAGTGACTGAAATCTATTAACCACTTCAGGATATCAGGAAAGTAATCTTTCACCCAACGCAAGCTATAAGGGAATAGGCATGAAGGCAAAGGTGGTGGAAAGAAAGACTGCCATCATTTCAGGCTTGGAAGCATAGAATGAAGTGGAGGCAGCCAAGGACTGATGGTTCAGGATTAGAAGGGAAGATTGCAAGAGAGAATGTGACAGGGGCAGCACTGGGTCTCAGAACAGAAAAGGCAAACAATGAGGGATTGAGCAGAACCAGTTTTCTTAATGTCCATCAAGGGAGAATTATTGCCCGGGGAGAATGCTTCTGCTTCTCTTCCAATGCTGCTATCCAAATTTAATAGATCCACCCATGAAAGCATTTTCAAATTATACTTCAATAGTACCCAATGTCACAAACCATGAAGGGATATGCTGTGCATGACTGAAGCGCAAAGGTTAGGTTTTACTTGATGCACAGATGTTGTGATCTGCATGTTTGCAACCAACCTTTTGTCCTTTATTGACCTTTCAACACATGGACTGTCTCAGCCGAGTCTCTGCACCCATCACTGTTGCAACAAATTGAACAAAGAAAGACAAGTACACTTGGAGATCTCAAAGTAGGTTCAAATTTTCCCCCTGGTGATAGAGGAAGATGCTTTATTAGTATCAATAATATAGCAAGTTAAAATTCAAGAATTAGGATTCAAATCAGGTAGTGACATCAGGTAGTAACAGCCACTTGTATAAGGCTCCACTTAAGGTGGAAGACCTCTTCAAAGCCAAGCTTATTAAATACGAGAACAAATTTGGTTCAGAGTCTTTCCAGATCTCGATATTCTATCCAGATAAAGCCTCACCTCCCACCATTACTCCTGCACTGTTGAAAAAGCCAATTAATGCCTGATAGAGACTTGCATTGAATTGCAGTAGGACCTTGTTTATGAATGGTAATTCTGGGCAATTGAGGAATTAGCTCAAGATGCACCACTAACACCTAGCACTATAAAAACGTCAGGCTGTCAAGTCAGATTAAATCACCAACAGCACATCTCATGAGATCCCCCTCATACCCACTCCACCAATTCAACTTTCTCCATACAACCTCTGCAGGGCATGGGGAAAAGAACTGGGAATAATGAGGAATTTCTTCTAGGCATAGGATCAGCATGAAGTCATGATTCAAAGGGTGATGGAATATCCACTAGCACCAGCAAATCCTCAGGACAGACCTACATAAAAATCAACAATACCTTCCTTAAAGTTAAATTCCATAACAAAAAGAGCACAAGAATCCAAGAGCCTTGCTCAAAAGTGACCCTCAGGCAGATACTTGTACCAAAGAGTCAAATCTTATCTTCACTCTGCATTCCCCCATTTTGCCCTTTGCTCCAGCACACTACAAAGCAGAACTGGCCAGAATCACCACAGGGCAATAGCGCAACTAGACAATGAGCGACAAAGCAGAACTGGCCAGAATCACCACAGGGCAAGAGCCCAACTAGACAATGAGTGACAAAGTAGTGTTACTGGAGAGCATGCACAGAAGTCCATCCACCTCAAAAATGGATCACAAAATATAAAAAGGGTGCCAACTACTTGCTCATCTAACAACAGGAAAAGAGAATGGACAATGGACAGAATAAAAGCAATTTAGCACTTAGAGATGTCCTGTGATCTCAGTCTGCTGATAAGCAGTACTGGATGAAGGCAAGCTTCTTACCCTGCCAGTGAAGGAGGAGTCTGGAACTCTGACATCTAACTTTGAACAGCCACTCTTTGACAACAAGGTTCAACCTCTTAAATTGGGCCCTTCACTTCTCGCTGGGAAATAAATCTTTTGAAAGTTGCCTTTGACTCAAGAATCCTGAACTTGTAACAAGATTTATAAAACTGCAGTGGGCATGGCTAATAAACACTTTGCACCCAATACAATAAATCAGTTACACACCAGGGCAGGAGCCATTGTAGTCATCAGATTCCTCCCCTGTAGGGAAACACTTCTTCCCATCCATTTTCAGTCTCCTTGTTGAGCTGCAGGGAAGGAGCAGTTTGCACATTTACCATTACATTTTGAGGCTTGCTCCAGTGAACACAACTTGCTCAATTTGAGCTTGAAGACTAAATGCATCTGGCCGTTCCTGGGGGTTATAGGCCAACATGTCCCGTAGAAGCTTCTGTATGCCTTTATTCAGAGTTCTTTTACTATTCATGGGAATTGGCAGTTCCAGACTGGGATTCTCCATCAATGCCTTTCCCACAGGGACTAAGTCACGTCCTTGAGAAAAATACGTGCCTGCAAAAGCAGTCCCAAATATCCAGGGTTAGTTAGTGGAACTAAACACCATCTGACCTTTCAGATCTACATCAGAATCATTCACCACCTCAAATCAAGACTGTTCAATCCTGCCACCACCCAACAAAGATCTGTGATCAAACTGTTGTCACTTTTGTATTTGTACACCAACTTAGACGTTAAAAAATTCTGGTTTCTCAGTTCATAAAATATTCATATTTATTGCCAGCAGAAAAGCCAGTTCCGTACCTGGGAAGCAGAAAATACCTTGGATGGGATGCCTGATATTCCTTCCAAGGATGAGCATTTGTAGAAAATGAATCCAATTTCCCTTTCACTCATGTCATGACTACAATTGCTCAGGTGGTACTGGACCAGCAGCCAGAAGCAAGTGTTCAAATCCCACCTTAGTAGTAGGGGAATTTAAAATTCAGGAAATTAAATAAATCTGGGAAAATAAGCAAGTCGGCCTTGGTAACAGTGACCAGTAACACTACTGAATCTGGTGCTTGAACACCCTTCAGGAAAGGATACCCACCATCCTTACCTATGCACCAGTCCAGACCACCAACATCATTGATTCTTAACTGCCTCAGCTCAGGGGCAATAAATGCCAGCAATATTTGCATCCCCAGATGGTAAAAATGAACTGGGCAATTTGTATAATGGATAACCAATTAGCTTTGTAATTCATTTTCAGCCTCAGAGTACTCCCTGATGACAAATTGTGAAATGCAGCAAGTAATTTGAAACTTGATGATTTAAAGACTCAACAGGAAACCTCATTACATAAAACAGCAACATTTTAAATGGCAGGAAAATTAGGCATCAAGTTTCTGATCTGGGACATGACTTTTGGAGAAACTGCAGCCCATTTCTATTCCAGACACTTAGAGTGAAGGAGAATGGAGGCAAGATTGTTTTATTACTCTCACACTTCCTAACAAGTGGTTTTATGATCATTGTTGAAGTGAAACTCTGAATGCTTGTCTGAGGCTAGATCATACTCAGAAGAAAAATGTAATACTGACAGACTTACCAAAAAGGAAAAGATATTCTTGATCCACCCTTCCCACTAAAGAGATGGTTGGGTGGGGAAAGAAGAGGTCTGGGTTATTCATTCAGAAACAAATATTTAGGAAAGTGATACCCACACAATTACTCACTCTAGAAGACCCAAGCCAGAAAGCAGCCAGTGGTTATTACATTGTGCCCATGAGGTGGTGTTGCATCATGGCCAAGATGCTTTAATCCAGTAACTCCATGAATCCAAGGACTCAAAGATGGGTCAGGTATGCAAGCTAGAGTCAGGTTATTACAATGGGGGCAACTTGGGTGGCATCTCTATTCATGTAAGAATCATTAGAAACCACCACGGTGGAGGTAAAGCTAATGAGAAAGCAGACTGCTGCAAATCCATTCCAAAGAAAAATTAATAACAGAAACCGAGGAAAGGCAGCAAAAAGAGCTCATTTTCCTACTGTTGACAGTGGCCCAGAAGTGAAATCTTCCATGCATTACTTTCTAGATTCAATTTCATTAATGCTTACTGGAACATTGAACTCAGTGTGATAGTTAGTGGTCCCTGAAAGTGGCTGCACAGGTTGATGGGGTGGTAAAGCAGGCGTGTGGCATGCTTGGTTTTGATAGTCAAGGTGATGAGTTCAAGAGTCAGGAAGTTATGTTGCAGCTTTATAAAACTCTAGTTAGGGAGCATCTGTAATATTGCATTCAATTTTCATTGCCCCATTATAGGAAGGATCTGGAGGCTTTGGAAAGGGTGCAGAAGAGGTTTACCAGGATGCTGCCTGGATTAGAGGGCATGTGCTATAAAGGAGAGGTTGGACAAACTTGGGTTATTTTCTCCAAACAGAAGCTGAGGGGAGATCTGGTAGAGGCTTATATTATGAGGTACAGATAGAGTAGAGAGCCAGCATCTTTTTCACCAGGATCAAAATGTCTAATACTACAGGGCATGCATTTAAGGAGAGAAGGCAAGTTCAAAGGAGATGAGTGGGGCAAGTTTTTTTTATTAGAAACAGAGCGGTGGGTGCCTGGAATGTGTTGTCAGAGGTGGGAGTGGAAGCAAATACAATAGTGGCATTTAAGAGACTTAGATAGACACATGAATGTGCAGAGAATGGAGGGATATGGACATTGCGTAGGCAGAAGGGATTAGTTTAGGTAGGTGTTTAATTACTAGTTTAATTAGTTTTGCACAACATCATGGACTGAAAGGCCTGTTCCTGAGCTGTGCAGTTTTATGTCTTACATAGGAATGAGAGGTTGTATTTTGGGTATTTTACTTATCCCATTCCTTTGCATAAACAACCGCATAGCTCTTTGCGTAGACAATGGGGCAATCCTCCAAGCAAGGGCCCACCATAGCTCAAAACCCCTTGCAAAAACTCACCCAGCAGCTCCTTCTTGGACTCTGCTTCTCTGAAAGTGATTCTCTCCATCATGGCCCAGAAGATGATCCCAAGGGCGAAGATGTCCACCTTGTTCGAGTACTGCCCCTCCCAGAGCTCTGGGGCCATGTAGAAATCAGAGCCACAGGCTGCAGACACTTGCCACCGGCTCACACTGCCTTTGCTTTGGCACTTTTTACTCAAGCCAAAATCAGCCACCTGAAACAAGGAGAGGTCTCATTAGCCAGCATCTAGCCTTTCAGAGTGCAAGTTTGAAGACTATTGCCACTGAAACAGTTTTCCTGTCACATTTATTGGAACTTGAAAGTAAATAACTGCCCAACAAAGAATACAGGAACTCTGACCCATCAATGCAGAAATACAGGGCTTCAAAACATCCAAGGATGACATCCATACAAAGAACTTATTTTGTACAAGAACTGAGGATCATTTTCTCTTCAAGTGATGGTATCAGCTGTGGCTCCACTGAAAGTAGGTTTTTGAATCAAGATCCAAGTCCCATCCTGACCACTCCAACATGAAGATCTAGACCAAACCTTCAGTACAGTACTGAGGGATGTTGCCTTGTCAGAGGAGCAGTCTTTCAGATGAGGTGTTAAACAGATCTGTCCACTTGGTAATAAGATTAATGTTATCTCAGTGCTTTGACCAGCATTTATCCAAGTCAATATAACTGGAACAGATTCTAGCTATCATACTGCTGTGGGAGTTTGTTATGTGAAAATTGGCAGCCACATTTCCTACAAAGCATAAAGTCAAAAGTATTTTATTGGCTTTAAAATGTTTTTGGAAGTCCTCAAAGGGAATGTAAAGACAAATGCCTCACAGCAATCTCCACAGAAATTGCTCCAACATGAAATCCACTACTGCCCTACCTATCCCCGTAGAAATATAGCAAGTGGCATCTTTAAAATTAGTGTCTTCAAGAAGATATTGAACATTAGTCATTAATAACTGCAGTTAAAAAGGTTTACAACCAAGGGTTAGAGCTGATCAATAGATCATGATTAAGAACAATTACATCAAGCTGCATGTACTTTGTCTGACCCCATGATCTTGTACACTTCAGATCTCAACTTCCCCTCCACCACCCTCCCTGTCCAAAGGGAAGAACCCCAGGGTCTCTAGAATAATGCCATTTCTGGGAAACAGATTTAAAAATATTGCACTTTAAATTCACAGTAATTATAAAAAGCAGAAAACAAATTGCAGCTGCCAAGTTTAAAATAGACTAACACCCATTACATTTGGTGCAAGTAAACAAGTCATAATTACAGTTAGCATTGGAGTAGCCACATCATTCACATGCCCGACACCAGACTCCCGAAAGAGATGCTGTTCCAAGCTGCGTTATGGGAAGGGATTAGGTGGTCAGAGGAAAAGATTCAAGAATGTGCTCAAAGCCTTTATAAGGAACACAACAACCCATCAACTCCTGGGAATCTCTGGCCCATGATCATTTCAAGAGGAGGATGGTCATATTGAGAATGTAGAGGCTATTCATTGGGAACACAGAGGCCCTGAATAAACAGGAGCACATCACCTCATGAAACTACCCACTCAATCAGGTGTCTCCTGTCCCATGTTTAGAGTCCAAGATTCCCATGTCAGTCACCTCAGAATCCACAGGACCAGAGTGAAAGCAAGTGCAGTCAATCCTGGGTGACTGCCTAAACATTGAAGTGAGAGAGAATGAGTCGGCTGATTTTGCAACTGTCACCTATAGCCCCCTTTCTAAACAAATCGAAGGACAAGTGGTCAGAAATTGAGGGGTTCAGGTCAGATCTGCAGAACAAACATGTTGATGCTAATACACAGACGTGAACAGGAGTAATAAACTAATAGTTATTCTTTTTAGGTTAAACAACATACTCGAAGCAGTCACGCAATCTGTGTCAGGTCTCACTGATACAGAGGCCGAGTTCCTTCACTCTGTCCATCACAACAGCCAGGATTTCCCAGTGGCCAGCCACTTCAATTCCACTTCCCATTCTGACATGTCTATCCACGGCTTCCTCTACTGCCACGTTGAGGCAGGTTGGAGAAGCAACAGCTCATTCCACCTTGGTAGTCTCCAACCTGGCAGCATCAACATCAATTCCTCTAACTTCCGGTAACCGCTCCCCTGTTGTCCCTCCCCCTTGCTTTTTGTCTTCCCTCATTCCCGTGGGCACCCCATCACCTATTCTCTTTTCCCTCCCCCACACTCACAATTTGACCATCACCTCCCTCCATTCCATGGTCTACTGTCCTTATCAGATTCCTTCTTTTTCAGCCCTTTGCCTCTCCCACCTACCTTCCCCCTCTCTCCTGGACTCACCTGTGCTCCTCCCCCTCCCCTTTTAGTCTGGCTTCTACCCTCTTCCTTTCCGGTCCTGATGAAGGGTCGCGACCCAAAATGTCGACTGTTTATTTCTCTCCATAGATGCTGCCTGACCTGCTGAGTTCCTCCAGCATTTTGTGTGTGTTGCTGCAGATTCAAGCATCTGCAGAATCTTGCGTTTCAATTTTTTAGGTTGGTGGGCTGTAACCACAGAACACCAAGGATCATTGATTAATCTTCAATACATTCATAAATTTGGATTAAGGGATTCAGCACATCTCATCTTGCTTATGATACAAAGCTAGGTGGGACATAGCTCGGAGTAGGCAAAGACAGAAAGATTAAATGGTTCTCAGCTAAAATGTCAGAAAACAGTTCATGTTTGTAAAAAGTGAGAAACGTTTAATGTTGAGAAACCATTTAGCAGTGGCTTTTATTATTGAGTACAAGAGTAAGACAGTCTTACTGAAATTAGAGTACTGAAGACAATACAAACTTGGGAGTTCTCTGGATAGGCTGCAAGGTCTTTAATAAATTTCACAAATTATTGGTGCTCCAGTGCCAAGGATAATTGCTACATCATTAGTGACCAAACATCACCTTTCGGAAAGGACCCAGAGGAGCCCATGGTGTTTAACCCTGACAGGACAGCTCATCTTTTGAGAAGCTGTTGGTATTAGGAGTGCAGAGAAGAGAGCAAGTCAGTTCTGTAAGAAACAGCAACAAAGACAATGCAGACTGAGGTCAGCTGTAGGAGCGATCTGATCCTACTGGGGAGGAATTTAAGTGACTTTCCTCCCTCCAGGAGCAGAAGTGAAAACCTATTATGCAAAGCACTGACAAGGATTTTACGGGAGCAGCTGATTTGATGCATCTGACAAGGGAACGTGGGAGCTGTATTCATCCATGTTCTCAACAGGATCAATTTCAAGAAGGGGATTTTGGATGATAAAAAAAGGACAATTTATATAGATCTAATTTCATAGGGTCAAGCCATTTCACACAAGGCAAGCAAATTATTTTTGATATCAATACCTACAGTATTAGACCTCAGCCTAATGACAAAGTTTAGAGGTAATCCATACCAGATAATATTGAAGGGTAGGTCAGATTACACATGTTCAAGAAATCAATAGGAGATATGGCAAATGGATCGAAAGACCCCAGACGTCTTGATCGAAGCCCAGTCTAGACAGAAGGTGAAATTTCATGCATTACTGGGACTTCAAGTATCCACAGCACCGAGGGAGGTGCATCAAAGCAGCATGGAAGTCCATTGCCACAATTCAAGAACAGAAGGTCTATCTCCAGAGTCTAGTCAATACTCATCTTTCAAAGCAACACCTGAAAGAAAGACTACCTGGTCAGATGATCTTACTATCAAGTGGAGACAAATTGCAGTTCCTACATTGTCAGCAACCAGACTTCAAAACTACCTTGGAGGCCATTGTCCTGCAGCATTAACTCTACTGCTGGCAGGGGTATTTGCAAACGTTTTTAACCTCTCCCCGCTTCAAATCAGAGATTCTCACCTGCTTTAAGATGACCATTATCATCCCGATACCCAAGAAAAACAAGGTAATGTGCCATAATGACTACCGCCCGGTGGCTCTGATATCCACCATCGGGAAGTGCTTCATTGCACACATTAACTCCACTGCAATTCGGCCACTGCCAAAACTGGTCTATGGCAGATGCCATCTCCCTGGCCCCTACACATCTCTGGAGCATCTGGACAGTAAAGACGCCCATGTTAAACTATTGTTTATTGACTACAGCCCCACCTTCAATACTATAATTCCAAGCAAACTCACCTCCAAACTCCAAGACCTGGGACTCAACACTTCCCTTTGCAACTGGATCCTTGACTTCCTGACCAACAGACCACAATCAGTAAGGATAGGCAGGAACCCCTCCAGCACAATTATCCTCGACACTGGTGCCCACAAGGCTGCGTCCTCTGCCCCCTACTCTACATACACAACTGTGGGGCCAGATTCTGCTCAAACTCTACCTACAAGTTTGCAAATGACACCACCATAGTGGCTGCATCTCAAATAACGATAGGTCAGAACACAAAGGAGATAGAGCGCCTAGTGACAATGTTATGACAACAACCTTTCCCTCAATGTCAGCAAAACAAAAGAGCTGGTCATTGACTTCAGGAAGGAGGGTGGTATTCATGTTCCCATTTACATCAACAGTGCTGAAGTCAATAGGGTCGATAGCTTCAAGTTCCTAGGAGTGAACATCACCAATAGCCTGTCCTGGTCCAACCAGTAGATGCCACGGCCAAGAGAGCTCACCAGCACCTCTACTTCAGAGAGACTAAAGAAATTTGGCATGTCCCTTTTGACCCTCAATTTCTTTTATTAAAAAAATTGATGTGTCATAGAAAACATCCTATCTGGATGCATCACAGCTTGGTGTGGCAAATGCTCTGCCCTTGACTGCAAGAAACTGCAGAGAATTGTGGACACAACCAAGCACATCACAGAAACCAGCCTCCCCTCCATGGACTATCTACACTTCTTGCTGCCATGGTAAAGCAGCCAGCATAATCAAAGACTCCCCCCACCCCACGGGGCAGAACATACAAAAGCCTGAAAGCACTTACCACCAGGCTCAAGGACAGCTTCTATCCCACTGTTACAAGGCTATTGAAATGTTCCTTTCTACAATAAGCTGGACTCTTGACCTCGCAATCTACTTCACTATCACCTTGCACCTTTGTCTACCTGCACTTTCTCTGCATCTATAACACTTATTGTTTTACCTTGTACTACCTCAATGCACTGTTGTGATGAATTGATCTATATGAATAGTATGCAAGACAAGTTTTTCCACTGTACCTCAGTACCTATAACAATAATAAATCAATTTACTTCTCCTTCCACAAAAGCTACCCAGCCTCCTGAGCATTTTTTGTTTCACATCAATGCTGCTTCATTGACAGTAGGGCATTTCAAAAACTTAAAGGACACTGCAGATATGCAGACTTTTTAATTCAAGGCCCTTCAACCTATCTTGTTCATGCCAACCAAGATTCCCATTTGCCTGCATTTGGCCCATATCCCTCGAAACCTTCCCTATCCATGTACATTTTAAGTGTTGTTAATGTACCTCCCTCAACCACTTCCTCTGACAGCTCATTCCATATACCAACCACCTTCTGGGTGGGAAAGTTGCCCCTCAGGTTCGTATTCAATCTCTCCCCCTCACCCTAAACCCATGTCCTCTAGTTCTTGATTCCTCAACCTTGGGAAAAAGACTGTATTCACCCTATCTATGCCCCTCAATTTTAAATAGCTAAGATCACCCCTCATACTCCAATGAAAAAGTCCCAACCTGCTCAACTTCTCTCCATAACTCAGTCCCTCAAGTCCCAGCAACATCCTCAAATTTCCCCTGCACTCTTTCCAGCTTAATGGCATCTTTCCTACAGCAGGGTAGCCAAAACTGAACACGATATTCAAACCATCTTATACAAGACAACTATAACGAAATCCTAATTTCTATATACTCATTGCTCTGACTCCCGTCTACCTGCAAAGCCTATTTCAGGGAAACATGTGCTTGTACTCTTAGGTCCCTCTGTTCTATAACACTCCCGAGGGCCATATCGCTCACTGTGAAAGTCCTACCCTCATTTGTCTGCCCAAAATGCAATATTTTGCACTTATCCAAATTAACCTCATTCAGCCCACTTCCCCAACTGATCAAGATCCCTCTGTAAATCCTGATAACCATCTTCACTGTCAAAGACAGCACCTTCTTTAGTGTCATCTGTAAACTTACTAACTGCATCTTGTACATTCTTGTACAAATCATTGATATAGATGACAAATAGCAATGGGCCTAGCACTGAACCCTGGGGAACACCACTAGTCACAGGCCTCCAGTCCAATAAGTGACCTTATACCATTACCCTCTTCTTCCTACCTTCATGCCAATTGTGTATTCAATTAGTTAGTTCTCCCCAAATCCCATGCAATCTTACTTTCAATAGCAGCCTACCATACAGAACCTTAAAGGCTTCACTGTAGTCCATATAGGCTACATCTATCACTCTGCCCTCATCGATCTTCTTAGCTACTTCAAAATAAAAACAGCCAATCAAATTTGAGAGACAATCTCCCATGCACAAAGCCATACTGACCATCCCTAATCAACCACTGTCTTTAAAATGCTTGTAAATCTTATCCTTCAGAATCCCCTCTAGTAATTTACCTACCACAGATGTTAGGCTAGAGAAACAAAGGACTGTAGATGCCGGAATCTAGATGAAACACATGATGATGCTGGAGGAACTCAGCAGGCCAGGCAGCATAAGATCTTTATTAGTCACATGTACATCGAAACAGTGAAATGCTTCTTTGCATAGCGTGTTCTGGGGGCAGCCCACAAGTGTTGCCATGCTTCTGGCACCAACATAGCATGCCCACAACTTCCTAACCCAAACGTCTTTGGAATGTGGGAGGAAACCAGAGCAGCCAGAGGAAACCCACAGTCACGGGGAGAACGTACAAACTCTTTACAATTTGTACGTTCTCACCATGACCGCGTGAGTGGAGAAAAGCAGGCGGTCAACGGTTCAGGTCTGAATTGAAGAAGGGTCCTGACCAGAAACGTTGACTGCCTGCTTTTCTCCACAGATGCTGCCTGGCCTGTTGAGTTCCTCCAGCATCACAGATGTTAGGCTTACTGGTCTATAGTTCCCAGGTTTTCTTTGCAGCCCTACTTAAAGCAGACAAAGAAAACAATTTTTGCACCTTACATTTTCCTGCAGGGATTAGGAAAATGAAGGGCTCACCTTTAGAACGGGTCCTGTGGGGCGGCTGGAGACCAGGACATTATCTGGCTTGAGGTCTCGATGGACGATGCCACTGGAGTGCAGGAAGGCCACGGCGGCGCTCAGTTGCTGCATGAAGCAGAGGTTCAGCCGGCAGTCAGGAGCTCGGCCCAGCAGGTAGTCGTTGAGGTCCCCCCCGTCGCAGAACTCCATCACAAACCACAGGCAGTGGGGGGACCGAGGGTCAAGGCAGCACTTCCCTTTCAAGCAGGTCTCGATGAGGCGCAGGTGGGTGTCGGATTCCCGCCGGGCCTGGTTCATCTCCTGCACGGCGCGGCCCCTCTGCAGGAGGCACTCCTCCAGCCAGATCACATTCGGGTGCCTCTTCCTCACGCTGCTCAGGGCCCAGAACTCCTGCAGGGCCAACTCGGAGCTCTCAGGCGAGCCGCACGGCATCTTCTTCACGGCCACTCTGCCCCCAGTCCTGGCCACGGCTTCGTAGACGGTGCCGTAACTGCCGCGGCCTAGTTCCCGGAGGAGCTGGTACTTGGGTCCCTGCGCCATCACGGAGGCCCCGCCGCCGGCCGCAGGGCTCCCCACACCCCAGCAGGTTGGATCCACAACCTCATGCGTGTTGTCCAGAGAAAGGGACAGGCGCGGGTTAAATAATAACCCCTAGATGATCCCTGAAGCAACCCCTTCAAAGAACAGTTGACAATCTTTCTAACACTTCATCAGATGGGACAACATTGGACACTTAAAACTTCCCCAAACTCTTTTTCCTTCCTCTGCATAACTTCTTTTCCAATTCTCCCACAATCTTCTACTCCCGAGTTTTGAAAAAGTTCCACCTTACATTCAGCCCCTTTCCCCTGCAGTTCAGTATCACCCAAGACCAGTTTGCTGCTGATTTAGTAAAGGTGGTTCACCAGTTACCTAGTCAGAATACTGAACCCTCACCCAGACAAATTGATGAGACTAACGAGGTACTTTTTAAGAGACCAATAACGATGACAAGAGGTCACCAAACAAGCACCTTAGGCGTCACCGATATGGAATGGGCCAATCAAATGAAAAAGCTGCAAACTAAGCATAAACTGCCAACCAAGCAGAGAGATATCTTCCCAGCTCAATCAAGATGCTATTAATAATGTGCACAAGACTTTTAAATACATTATTGGCTTGTCATAGAAGGCATCAAACCTACTTAGAATCATACAGCATGGAAACAGGCCCTTCTGTCCAACTGGTCCATGCCGGCCAAGATTCTCATCTAAGGCGGTCCTATTTGCCTGCGTTTGGCCCAAATCCCTCTAACCCTTTCCTATCCAGGTACCTGTCCAAGTACCTTTAAATGCTGTTAATGTACCAGCCTCAACCATTTTCCCTGGCTGCTCGTTTCACCCTCTGGGTGAAAAATTTGCCCCTCAGGTTCCTAGTAAATCACTCCCCTCTCACCTTAAACCTGTGCCCTCTAGTTTTTGATTCCCCAACCCTGGGAAAAAGACTGTGCACATTGAATCTGTCTGTGCCCCTTATAACTTGGTATGCATTGTGTTCCCAGTTAATGGACATCCAAGCACAGAAGAAATGTTATTAATGTACCAGTCTCAACCACCCACTCACTCTTCATGCACCCTGCCTGGTTTACAAATTGCTGATCTGGCCATGTCCATAAGCAAGCTTGCCCTCCACATCAGTCAGCCAAAGATTCCCTAGGGCAAAGCTAATATGTAACCAAAGGATCAACTTTTTTAGGGACTGCGCCCTCCCAAGCTGCACATGGAAATGGGTTGCAACTCCTCTAGGCTGCAATGACCCACAGTTGGGACTTCTGTCTTCAAGAGGAAACAATTAGCCAGTGAATTCAGCAAGATAATTGTTAAATGTTTGAGAGACCATAAGGTATTTGAGCAGAATTAAGCCCATTGAGTCTGCAGCATGGAAATGGGCCCTTTGGCCCAACTGGTCCATGCTGACCAAGATTCCCATCTAAACTAGTCCCACTTTCCAGCGTTTGGCCCATATCCCTCGAAACCCTTCCTATCCATGTACCTGTCCAAGTACCTTTTAAATGTTGTTAATGTACCAGTCTCAACCACTTCGTCTGGCAGCTCATTCTATTAACTGACCACCCTCTGGGTGAAAAATTTGCCCCTCAAGTTCCTATTAAATCAAGTCTGCTCTGCCATTCAATTATGCCTGACTTTTTTTTCAACTCCATTCTCCTGCCTTGTCCCTGTAACTCTTAACCCCCTTACCAATCAAGAACCTATCAATTTCTGCCTTAAATCTCTGCCTCTGCCTTAAATACACCCAATTACTTGGCCTTCACAGCGCTCTGTGGCAATGAATTCCACAGATTCACCGCCCTTCGGCTGAAGAAATTCTGCCTGGAGGTGCCAAGAGGTGTCAATGAGCAGATGCTGCGGTAATCCATTTAACTGTAGCCAAGCGAGAGCACCAAACAAACAGCAGGATGTGGCCTTTGCCTGAAATGGTACAATCTGAAGTTTAAATACTGGCCACGTAATGTCTGCCATATCATGCCCAGTGATTGGGTGATACTGAGCTAGGAGTGTTTTGGGGGAAGAGTCAAGCTGGCAGGTAATCACCATAACCAACATGTAGACTTTCCATCTGCCTTAATTTCCATGAACCTCAACTTTATGGGAAACTTTACCAAAGGACTTCCAACAGTACAAACAAAATCTAAAGACTTTACCCTGTCCACAAGTTTAGTTTGAAAAAAAAGTCATACATTACCTACCCTTTACAAATCCACGCTAGCTCTCTCTGATCAGTGGGAAATTTGCCAAGGTGTTCAGTCACTCTATCCTAGACTCTATTGGTATTGGTATTGGTATTGGCTTATTATTGTCACTTGTACCAAGGTACAGTGAAAAACTTGTCTTGCAAACTGTTCGTACAGGTCAATTCATTACACAGTGCAGTTACACTGAGTTAGTACAGAATGCATTGATGTAGTACAGGTAAAAACAATAACAGTACAGAGTAAAGTGTCACAGCTACAGAGAAAGTGCAGTGCAATAAGGTGCAAGGTTACAACAAGGTAGATCATGGAGTCGTAGTCCATCTCATTGTATAAGGGAGCCGTTCAATAGTCTTATCACAGTGGGGTAAGAAGCTGTCCTTAAAAGTCTCATGGTACGTGCCCTCATCTCAGGCTCCTGTATCTTCTACCCGATGGAAGAGGAAAGAAGAGAGAATGTCCCGGGTGGCTGGGGTCTTTGATTATGCTGGCTGCTTCACCAAGACAACAAGAGGTAAAGACAGAGTCCAAGGAGGGGAGGCTGGTTTCCGTGACGTGCTGGGCTGCGTCCACAACCCTCTGCAGTTTCTTGCGGTCCTGGGCAGAGCAGTTGCTGTACCAAGCCGTGATACATCCAGATAGGATGCTTTCTATGGTGCATCAGTAAAAGTTGGTGAGAGTCAAAGGGGACAAACCAAATTTCTTTAGCCTCCTGAGGAAGTAGAAGCACTGGTGAGCCTTCTTGGCCATGGCATCTACATGATTCGACCAGGACAGGCTGTTGGTGATGTTCACTCCCAGGAACTTGGAGCTCTCAACCCTCTCGACCTCAGCACCATTGATGTAGACAGGCGCATGTACACCGCCCCCTTTCCTGAAGTCAATGACCAGCTCTTTTGTTTTGTTGACATTGAGGGAAAGGTTGTAGTCATGACACCATTCCACTAAGCTCTCTATCTCCTTCCTGTACTCTGACTCATCGCTGTTTGAGATACGGCCTACAACGGTGGTATCATCTGCAAACTTGTAGATGGAGTTAGAGCAGAATCTGGCCACACATTCATGAGTGTATAGGGAGTAGAGTAGAGGGCTGAGGACGCAGCCTTGTGGGGCACCAGTGTTGAGAGTAATTGTGCCAGAGGTATTGCGGCCTATCCTCACTGATTGCGCTCTGTTGGTTAGAAAGTCATGGATCCAGTTACAGAGGAAGATGTTGAGTCCTAGGTCTCGGAGTTTGGTGACAAGCTTGCTTGGGATTATTGTATTGAAGACAGAGCTGTAGTCAATAAACAATAGTCTAACGTAGGTGTCTCTACTGTCCAGGTGCTCCAGTGATGAGTGTAGGGCCAGGGAGATGGCATCCACTGTAGACCTGTTTTGGCAATAGGCAAATTGCAGTGGGTCCAGATTGTCTGGTAGGCTGGAGTTGATGCGTGCCATGACCAACCTCTCAAAGCACTTCATGATGGTGGATGTCAGCGCCACTGGTCGGTAGTCATTGAGGCATGTTACCTTGCTTTTTTTTTGGTACCGGGATGACAGTGGTCTTGTTAAAACAGGGGGGAACCTGAGATTGAAGCAGGGAGAAGTTAAATATGTCTGCAATATGGTTAAATATATCTCTAGTAACAGATGATAAGCTAACTGCTCTTCCCTCACATTCCATTCTTACCTACTTTAAACAGTGGAATGAAATGCACATGTTCCTGCCAAAAAAATAAATAAATTTTTATGGATAAAGTGTCTACAGTTTTCTGGTAAATTCCCATTAACTCCATGCATGAAAACCATCTGATCCTGAGCACTTATCATTCTTTACTCCTGTTATTATTTTACCCAGTACGATAAGATGGACTCTTGACCTCACAATTTACCTCGTTATGACCTTGCACCTTATTGTCTACCTGCACTGTACTTTCTCTTTACCTGTGACACTTTATTCTGCATTCTGTTATTGTTTTACCCCGTACTACCTCAATGCACTGTGTAATGAATTGATCTGTATGAACGGTCTGCAAGACAAGTTTTTCACTGTACCTCAGTACAAGTGACAATAATAAACCAATTCTAATTCCAATCTCTATAATTTTGTTCAATTGATTTTGGCCATTCGCTTTCCTTCATTCAATATTTTCGTGGGATATCGAGGCTCCTGTTCTCTTCAAGTACAATGAATATTCTTGCAAAGTAATCATTCAACACCTCTTCTATTTTCTTATTATCATTTGCAATATTACAATTATCTGCTTTTAAGGGGTCTGCGGTGTTGAACTACCCGCTACACACTTTTTCCTGATTGTGATACTTTGCTCTAAAAAAACTAAGAAAAAAGGGCAGGCACGGTAGTGTAGCGGTTAGCATAACACTATTCCAGCGCCAGTGACCCGGGTTCAATTCCGGCCGCTGTATGTAAGGAGTTTGTATGTTCTCCTCGTGTCCGTGTGGGTTTCCTCCGGGTGCTCCGGTTTCCTCCCACATTCCAAAGATGTACAGGTTAGGAAGTTGTGGGCATGCTATGTTGACGCCAGAAGCATGGCGACACTTGCGGGCTGCCCCCAGAACACTCTAAGCAAAAGATGCGTTTCACTGTGTTTCGATGTACATGTGACTAATAAAGAAATATCTATCTAATATCTTGCCTGGGTGAATGCAGCTCCAACAACTCAAGAAGCTCATCACTGACCAGGACAAAGCAGCCAGCTTGGTTCATACCCGATCGCCCACTCTAATGTCCATTCCCTTCACCCCTAGTTCAATATTCCTTCAATGTGCTCCAGCTTCAAAACATACCAACTTCAACTCATGATGCCTACATGCAGAGCATTGGGAACACCAGCACTTTGTCATACTAACCTAACTAGCAAATATATTGTCATCTGTTCATCTAAATTCTGGAACTCACTATCCAGTAGAAGAACAATAGTGGTTCAAGAACTTCTCTGGGGCAATTAGGTTTGGAAATTAAATGCTGACCTTACCACCAGCATCCACGTCCCTTATAAGGGAAAAAAGAACAATTCAAGTTCAAGTTACTTTATTGTCATTCACCCATATGCTATAAAAACACATGGAGGAACGAAATGTCATTTCCCCCAGACTCACACAACAGAGGACATACATAAAACAGAAGACATACAATAACCACAGAGAAAAAAAATTGTGCAAGTACCAATAGTGCAAAGTGCAAAGGATGAAGAAAATACAGAACTCAGTGTGTTGCACTATTTGTATAAACATGTTCAGCAGCAGCCAAAGTTCCTACACGCCATTGTGCAAACCAGGGCTTTTGACACGGCATTTGTCTGAAACCGTCTCCAGGGTATTCAGGAGCCTGACAGCCTGGGGGGAAAAGACTGTTGTACAGTCTAGTAGTTCTGGCCCAGATGCTCCGGTACCACTTGCCAGACGGCAGTGGGACAAATAGGTTGTGGGAGGGATGAGAAGGGTCTTCTATGATTCTGCAGACCTTGTGTGTGCATCGTGTGTTGTAGATATCCAGCATGGAGGCAAGAGGTACTCCAATGACTCTTTATATCCCTTTTCAGTTAGGTTTATGATGTCCCCTACCTCTTTAGTACCCATAACCCTTTTAGTTAAAAACCACGTGTACAAACTGCTTCTGTATTGCAGTACATTTTTTGAAGAACTTCCATTGCTTATGTGATTCTACCCAGTGGAATATTTGCACAGATTATCATTGGCAGTCTCTTCCTTATTACATGGAAGTTATTCTATTTAAACCTAGAAACTCAGTAATTATCCATTTCAAACATTGCATTGAAATTGGTCACAGTATAAATGCTATTAGATAAATGTTCATTAGGTTAAGAACATAGAACAGTACAGCACAGGAACAGGCCCTTCAGCCCACGATGTCTGTGCCGACCACGATGCCAAATTAAACTAATCCCATCTGTCTGGACACGATCCATATCCTCCATCCATATTCATGCGCCTATCTAGAAGCCTCCTGAATGCCACTATCATATCTGCCTCCACTACCATCCCTGGCAGACCGTTCCAGGCACCTACCACTCTCTGTGTAAAAAAACTTGCCCTGCACATCCCCTTTAAGCTTTCCCCCTCTCATTTTAAAGATATGCCCTCTAGTATTCAACATTTCTACCCTGGGAAAAAGATACCAACTGTCTACCCTATCTATGCCTCTCATAATTTTATAAACTTCTTTCATCTGTCTTCTCAGCCTCCAGTGCTGCAGAGAAAACAGTCCAAGTCTGTCCAACCTCTCCATACAGCACATACCCTCTAATCCAGGCAGCATCCTGGTAAACCTCTTCTGTTCCCTCTCCAAAGCCTCCACATCCTTCCTGTAATGGGGTGACCAGTACTGTACACAATATTCCAAGTGCAGCTTAACCTTAAACAATTGCAACATAACTTCCTTACTCTTGTACTCTATGCCCAAGCAATGAAGGCAAGCATGCCATATGCCTTTTTTAGTACTCTATGAATTTGCATTACTACTATCAGGGAGCTATGGACTTGGACCCCAACATCCCTCTGTACATCACTGCTGTTAAGGGTCCTGCCATTAACTGTATATTTTCCCCTTACATTTGACCTCCCAAAATGCAACACCTCCCACTTGCCTGGATTGAACTCCATCTGCCATTTCTCTGTCCATATCTGTGACTGATCTGTATCCAGCTGTATCCTTTGTTAGCCCTCTACACTGTCCACACCTCCACCAATTTTTGTGTCGCCTGCAAACTTTCTAACCCACCCATCTACATATCCATCCAAGTCACTTATATATATTACAAACAACAGAGGTCCCAGCACTGATCCCTGCGGAACACCACTGGTCACAGATCTCCAGCCACAATAACACCCTCCACCACTACCCTCTGTCTTCTATGAGCAAGCTAATTCTGAATTCAAATTACCAGTTCACTGTGGATCCCATGCATCTTAATCTTCCTGATCAACCTACCACGAGGGACCTTGTCAAATGCCTTACTAAAGGTTATTAACTAAATCTGGCTCTATATTCAGTACTAGAATTAACTCCCTTGTTGATTCCAGGGTATGTTATTTTTAGTGTTGTTTCTAAAACCCAGGATACTCCCAAAATGAGCCAAATGGTTAATATATGGGCACCATGGTTAGATGATCAGTTGGACACAGTAATTGGGGTGCAAGTATATAATGCTTTTTCAAGGAAGAAATGTTTATATTGGCAGGAGGGTCAGTAATCAGAGGACAGAGACTTAAGATAACTGGCAAAAGTTAGGCAAGAGAGAGAGATGAGGAGAACTTATTTTAACACAGCAGCTTGTCATGATCAGGAATGCATTGCTTAAAAGGAAGCAGGTCTGATAACAAGTTCCAAAATGGAACTGAGAAAAGAAGATCTGCATGGCTCTTTGGAAAGAGCAGAGGGAGAGGGGATTATTGGATAGCATTTCCAAAGAAATGGAACAGGCACTCTGGCCCAAATAACATTGTTCTGTGCAGTATCACAATATAATTTTATATGAGGAGCCAGCCCTTTGTCCCAGGAAGTATATATCCCACCGGCTCCTATTGATGAGCCAGGCTGATTGGTCAACCATTGACGAAGTCCCGGGGCACAGGAATTATTAACAAGCAACAGCAACTAACACTTATATATCACCTTTGGCATAGTGAAACAACCTGAAGGTTTTTAAACAGGAGCTTCACCAAACATTACTTTTTTATATCGTGACATAAAAAAAATTAAGGCACTTGACCAAAAGTTGGATGAAAGATGTAAGTTATATGGCACTTAAAGAGTGATCGAGGGTTGGAAAGATTTAGGAGCAGAATTGCAGGGTGTAGGACTAAGGGAGTTGAAGGCATGATTGCTAATGGTGGAATTGTGGATGCAAAAAGATCTCAGAAGCTTGCAGGTGTGGAGAATACTACAGAAGAAAGGGAAATGGACGGATTTGCAAGTAATCAGGATGAACAGAACTATGCAATCTTGGATAGACAATCAGTCTCTGTAGCCAGGAAGCTCAAAACCCAAAGACATTGTGCTTGCCTCCCAGTATATTGTCATCACAATGCTGATGTTACTGCTGCCATAGAATGCAATAAATCTCCCATCGCTCACCACAACCAACTATAGACAATGGCCCAATGATGTAGGAACTGCAAATGGCATTTCAGTGACCAAAGCAAGAATCATTTGATCTATCACAGCAATCACCACTTCCCCTTGTTCGGTCATCCACCTTCCCAGGAGCAGCCTCTGGGACACCTGTAGACTGAACGACCCACTGCTTGTGTCCTTCAATAAGCATTTCAAGGTTTGGAGAAACTGCGGGCAATCCATGTCAAGCTCTCTGGTGAAAAGGGTTTGTATATACTTGTTTTCTAAAGCAGACAGCTGCTTTCCTTTTGTGTTTCCCATCCGGTAGATCAATAGTAAACTGTCTTTTGTGCTGCATGTGGCAATTACATAGTGAATGATCTTGCACGTCTGACTACAGCAACAATTAGAAAACAAATTTGCAGAGTGTATTGTCCAACATCCTGCAGCTCTCTCATTCAATGCTCAATGTGCTTTAATGATGTGCTGGAATCTTGCCACTCCTGTCGCTCTGATTTTCCAAAGTGCTTCCATGTTATCTCTGGTAAGCGATGTTATCTCTTATTCCTGTACTTTCCCGTTACAATTTGAAATTAATTTCATGTGCTGGGGTTTATCATTCATTCCACAGTGGAATTTTCTTCTGCCAAAAGACTAGATGTAAATTGGAGCTTTCAAAGCTGACATCAATAATTTTTCTTTGAGGAAGGGCATTAAGTGGTGTGAAGAAAAGGTGGGTTTATGGAGCCGGGAGATGTATCAGCTATGATCTAATATATTGGTGAGGAAAACTCAAAAGGGCTGGCTTTCTGTTGTTGCCCTGTATTTCAATCGAAAGGAAAAGGACATCCATCCCTCCCAAATCATGGGACTGGTACCATTTGGCATAGGACATAGAACAGTGCAGCACAGGAACAGGCCCTTCAGCCCACGATGTTGTGACGAACTAATTAAGCTAATGACACGTAACTCCTTCTGCCTGCATATCGTCCATACCCCTCCATCTCTGCACATTCATGTGCCTATCTAAGAGCCTCTTAAACACCTCTGTTGTATCTGCCTCCACCACCACCCCTGGCGGTGCATTCCAGGCACCCACCACTCTCTGTGTAAAAATTTGCCTCACACTACTCCTTTGAACTTTCCCCCTCTCACCTTAACTGCATGCCCTCTAATATTAGACATTTTGACCTTGGGACAAAGATACTGGCTGTCTACTCTATCTGTGCCTCTCATAATCTTATAAACTTCTATCAGGTCTCCCCTCAGCCCCCGACACTCCAGAGAAAACAACCCAAGTTTGTCCAACCTCTCCTTATAGCACATGCCCCGTAGTCCAGGCAGCATCCTGGTAAACCTCTTCTGAACCCTCCCCAAAGCCCCCACATCCTCCCTATAATGGGGCACCCAAAATTGAACACAATAATCCAGATTCAGCCAAACCAGAGTTTTATAAAGCTGCAACATAACTTCCTGACTCTTGAACTCAATGCCCCAACTAATAAAGACAAGCAAGCCATATACCTCCTTTACCATACTAACAACTTGTGCAGCCACTTCCAGGGAGCTATGGACTTACTTGGACCCCAACATCCCTCTGTACATCAACACTGTTAAGGGTCCTGCCATTAACTGTGTACTTTCCCTTTACATTTGATCTCCCAAAGTGCAACACCTCACACTTGCTCGGATTAAACTCCATCTGCTATTTCACTGCCCATATCTGCAATTGATCTATGTCCTAGTGCATCCTTTGGCAATCTTCTGCACTATCCACACCACCACCAATCTTTGTGTCATCAGCAAACTTACTAACCCACCCATCCACATTTTCATCCAAGTCATTTATATACATCACTAACAGCAGAGGTGCCAGTACAGATCCCTGCGGAACACCACCAGTCACGGATCTCCAGCCAGATAAGTCCCCAACCACTACCCTCTGACTTCTAAGTGCAAGACAATTCTGAATCTAAAAGACTACTGTGTATCCTCATGGCAGCTTTTCCTCTTCTGTTTTCCAATGCAGGCCAAGTCTCTAGTGAAGCAAAAGTAGGACCTTGTGCAGGCCATGAGGAAGAAAACTCACCCCACTTCCCTCCCATTATTCCATGCTTATCTCCTATCAGATTCCATCTTCTTCAGTCCTTTCTCAGTTCCACCTACCGCTTCCCAGCTTCTGACATCATTCCCACTCTCCTCCTTCTCCCTATCACCCCCCCTCACCTAGATCCACCTATCACCTGCCATCTCTTGCTCCACCTCTTCCCTCCACCTTATACTGACTATCTCCCCTCTTTCTTTCCAGTCCAGATGAAGGTTCTCGACCCGAAACGTCGACTGTCCATTTCCCTCCACAGATGCTGCCTGACCCACTGAGTTCCTCCAGCTCCTTTGTGTGTTACTCCTGATTCCCAGCATCTGCAGTCTCTCTTGTATCTCCACAAAGCTAGCACTGATCCTTTTACGCCAGAACATACAACTTTTAAAAAATAGGTGCAAAAGGTGAACACGAAAACATCTCAACCATTCAATAAGACCAGGGCAAATTTACCTCAACTCCACCTCTCTGCCCTTTCCCAATAATCCTTAATTACCCTAGTGCTGCAGAATCCAGAAGTCTCATACTTGCACATACTCAACGACCAAATCTCCACCGTCTTCTGGGATGGGGAAGTCTACAGATTCACGTCCCACTAACAGAAGAAATCTTTCCTCATCTCAGTTAAATGTCCAATGTTTTATTCTGAGACTGTGACCCCTGGACAAGACTCCTTTACCTCTAAATTATCTATCAAGGACAGGATGGAATGCCCACTCCACTTTCCTACCACTCTAGCATACCATAGATTATTGTTCTGTTAAACTATTACAATTTGGTGAAAAATACTAATAAGGAATGTTTACAAGTGAGATATTTATAATGAAGGGGAAGATCAAATATGTAAAGCAATGAAACATAGAAAACCTACAGCACACTTCAGGCCCTTCAGCCCACAAAGCTGTGCCGAACATGTCCCTACCTTAGAAATTACTAGGCTTACACATAGCCCTCTATTTTTTCTAAGCTCCATGTACATATCCAAAAGTATCTTAAAAGACCCTATCGTATCCGCCTCCACCACCGTTTCCGGCAGCCCATTCCATGCACTCACCACTCTCTGAGTAAAAAACTTACCCCTGACATCTCCTCTATACCTACTCCCCAGCACCTTAAACCTGTGTCCTCTTGTGGGAACCATTTCAGCCCTGGGGAAAAGCCTCTGACTATCCACACGATCAATGCCTCTCATCATCTTATACACCTCTATCAGGTCCCCCCTCATCCTCCGTCGCTCCAAGGAAAAAACAATGATGTAATAGTTGATTGACACTCTGCATAAGTTAAAGTAATGACTGAATTCTAAGTTCATTTTAGTCCTGTTGCAGGGTCTCAACCCAAAATGTCGACCATCCCTCTGCCTCCACAGATGCTGCCCGACATGCTGAGTTTCTCCAGCAGTTTGGTTTTTTATGGTCGGAGTTTATTTGTTGTCCTCCTTCTTCTTCTTAGGCCAACCCACAGGATTGTGGGTGACTTGTTTCCATTCCAGTTTTTGTGGGTTCTGAGATTGCTGATGAGACCCTTGTGGGAACCAGAGATGGGGCAGATGGGATAGTTTGTGAGGTGGGGTGCTCCTTCCACCACTTACACAAGACTTCTGTGTGCTCCTGATGCATGGCCTTAAGGTTCTCAATACCATCCTGAATGTTTCTTCTCCACTTTGAGCAGTTATGGGCCAGGGAAGCCGGTGATGTTGCATTTCTTCAAGGAAGCTTGAAGCACATCATTGAATCTGGTGTGGCATTCCAAAGATAACAAAGCAAAATTAGTTTATTTGAGCAGGCACGGTAGTGTAGCAGTTAGCCTAACGCTATTATAGCGCCAGCAACCTGGGTTCAATTCCGACTACTGTTCGTAAGGAATTTGTACATTCTCCCTGTGTCTGCGTGGGTTTCCTCCAGGTGCTCCAGTTTCCTCCCACATTCTAAAGACGTACGGGTTAGGAGTTGCGGGCATGCTATGTTGGCGCCGGAAGTGTGGCGACACTTGCGGGCTGCCCCCAGAACACTTTATGCAAAAGATGCATTTCACTGTGTGTTTCGATGTACATGTGACTAACTAAGATAAAGATAAAGATCATAAAGTCAGCCACCCATGTTCTATTATGCACCAATCTTCACAGAAAACAGAGCAAAATATCATGGAAAATAGGCAAATGTTATGGATTCAGCCCATTTAAACTCACGTTGACTATTCTCACCCTCAATAATTTCTTCAGAGACTCTTGCCCAATGTAGAAAGACAGAAGCTTGAAAACCAAACAATCATTACATGCAACAAACAATCTGCTGGAAGAACTCAGCGGGTCGAGCAGCATCTGTGGGAGGAAAGGAACTGTCAATGTTTTGGGTCGAAAGCCCACCGAGTTCCTCCAGCAGATTGTTTGTTGCTCCAGATTCCAGCATCTGCAGTCTCCAATCATTACATGCATGACTTTGACGATGACGAAGCTCATTTGAAGATAATTTCAGAGGTCAGAACAATGAATTACTTATCTCCTCTAGCACCATGTTCCTGGGAGTGAACATCACCAACAGCCTGTCCTGGTCAAATCACATAGAAGCCCCGGCCAAGAAAGCTCACCAGCGCCTCTACTTCCTCAGGAGGCTAAAGAAGTTCAGTATGTCCCTTTGACTCTCACCAACTATGCACCACAGAAAGCATCCTATCTGGATGTATCACGGCTTGGTACAGCAACTGCTCTGCCCGGGACCACAAGAAACTGCAGAGAGTTGTGGGCACAGCCCAGTGCATCACGGACACCAGCCTCCCCTCCTTGGACTCTGTCTTTACCTCTCGCTGTCTTGGTGAAGCAACAAGGATAATCAAAGACCCCACCCACCTGGGCTATTCTCTCTTCTCTCCTCTTCCATCAGGTAGAAGATACAGGAGCCTGAGGGCACGTACCACCAGACTTAAGGACATCTTCTACCCCACTGTGATAAGACTATTGAACGGTTCCCTTATATGATGAGATGGACTGTGACCTCACGATCCACCTTGTTGTGACCTTGCACCTTATTGCACTGCACTTTCTCTGTAGCTGTGACACTTTATTCTGTACTGTTATTGTTTTTACCTGTACTACATCAATGCACTCTGTACTAACCCAATATAACTGCACTGTGTAATGAATTGATCTGTACGATCGGTATGCAAGACAAGTTTTTCACTGTACCTCAGTACAAGTGACAATAATAAACCAATACCAATACCTAGATAAATGAGGTGTTCTGCAGTGACCGACTTCTCTCGAAACACATTTCTGTGAATATGAAGAACGTTGGTACCTTCCAAGGAAGAGCACTCTACAGTTTTAAAAGGGGTGCAAGAGCTTAGAGCGAAAGGATTGCTGTTGTGGAAGGTAGGCACAGGGAGGTGATTTGGTGTTGGGCTGTAAGCCTGGCAGAGGTAATTAAGGTAGGAAAAGATGATGGGGTGAAGTGCTTTAAACAAGATAATGATAATTTTAGTCGAAGTACTGGGAGCTAGTGTAGGTCAGCGAACCCAAGGATGCTGAATAATTAGGATGGGGTAGAAAGGTAGAGTTTTCAATGAGCTGAAGTTTATGGTGTGGGGTGGGGATGGAAGTAGGGAGGTCAGCCAGGAGAGTGTTGGAAAATGGAATTGATGGTGAGAATATGGAGCTTGTGGTGGGGAAAGAAGAAGGTCTTCAATAACAGGAGGAAACTGGAGTTCATCATGGTGGGTTAGCAGGAATGCTATAATTTTCCACTTCACCCTTTACATGAAAAAGCAATGAAGGGGAGAAATGCACGGTGTATGAAAGAGAAACAGTCAGACAGTGGAGGGTTGAGGGATGGAATGGATAAACAGAGCAAGCTGGAGAGTTCCATTCTCTAACATCCGTTCCCTCTGTTTGAAGGGCACCTAATGTCTCCAGTTCTCCCTTCCCGAAGTAACCCACTCCATCTGTTGGGTATATTCAAGAGGAGACTGATAGATTTTTGGATAAGACCATAAGACATAGGAGCAGAATTAGGCCGTTCGGCCCATCAAGTCTGCTCCGCCATTCGTTCATGGCTGATTTATTTTTCCCTCTCAACCCAATTCTCCTGCTTTCTCCCTGTAATCTTTGACGCCCTTACTAATCAAGAACCAACCAACCTCCACTTTAAATATAACCAATGACTTGGCCTCCACAGCCATCTGTGGCAATGAATTTCACAGATTCACCACCCTCTGGCTAAAGAAATTCCTCCTCATCTCTGTTCTAAAGGGATGTCCATCTATTCTGAGGTCGTGCCCTCTGGTCCTAGACTCTCCCACTACTGGAAACATCCTCTCCATGTCCACTCTATCCAGGCCTTTCAATATTCTGCAGGTTTCAACGAGATACCCCCATCCTTCTAAACTCCAGCGAGTACAGGCCCAGAGCCATCAAACGCTCCTCATATGTTAACCCTTGCATCCCCAGCATCACTCTTGTAAACCTCCTCTGGACCCTCTCCAATGCCAGCACATCCTTCCTTAGATATGGGGCCCAAAACTGCTCACAATACTCCAAATGTGGTCTGACCAATGCCTTATAAAGCCTCAGCATTACATCCTTGCTTTTATATTCTAGTCCTCTTGAAATGAATTCTCTCCCCGATTAGAAAATATGCCTTTAGGATGTAAAGGTATCAAGGAATATGGGGTTCAAGTTCAAGTTTATGGTCATGGGCACACATACCCAGGGTATAAATGCCATGCAGCAGGGGCACAGTCCATTACAAACATGTCAAACATAAATTACATAAACTGAAATTAACATAAATTATTCATAACTTACATGACAAAAAAAAACATAACGACATTAGTGCAAGTTGATGGAAATATCGTCTGAGATCGTGTCAGGGCTTTTCTGGTCGGTTCAAGATCCTGATGGTGGTGGGGAAGAAGCTGTTGTTGAACCTCGAGGTGTGGGTCTTCAGGCTCCTGTACCTTCTGCCTGACGGCAGCATCGAGAAGAGGGCACGGCCCGAATGGTGGGGGTCCCTGATGATGGATGTCGCCTTCCTGAGATAGGAATGGAGTGGAGGGATATGGACCTAATGCATGCAAATGGCATTAGCGTAGATAGTCATCATGATCAAAATGGATGAGATGGGCCGAAGGGCCTGCTCTATGACATATTTCCAAGGCAATATGTTGTGCCACTTGGAGGCAAGCTAGCAGGTGAGGGAGTTCCCCTGTGTAAACGGGCAGATTATTATCTAGATGGGGAGAAAATTCCAAATACAGAAGTGCAAAGAGACTTGGGGGTCCTCGTGCAGGATACCCTAAAGGTTAACCACCAGGCTGGATCAGCGGTAAGAAAAGCTAATGCTATGTTGGCATTCATTTTGAGAGGTATAACGTATAAAAGTAAGGATGTGTTGATGAGGCTCTACGGGGCACTGGTGGGACCTCATTTGGAATACTGTGTGTAGTTTTGGGCCCCTTATCTTAGGAAGGATGTACTGATGTTGGAGAGGGTTCAGAGAAGATTTACAAGGATGATTCCCGGAATGAAAGGGCTTACATATGACGAGCGATTGTCAGCTCTTGGACTGTACTCACTGGAGTACAGAAGAATGAGAGGGGACCTCATAGAAACATTTCGAATGTTGAAAGGGTTGGACAGAGGAGATGTGGCTAAGTTGTTTCCCTTGGTGGGTGAGTCCAGGACTAGAGGGCACAGTCTTAGAATTAGAGGGTACCCATTTAGAACAGAAATGAGAAGAAATTTCTTTAGCCAGAGGGTCGTGGATTTATGGAATTCGTTGCCACATACAGCTGTGGAGGCCCAATCATTGGGGGTGTTTAAGGAGGAGATTGATAGGTATCTAATTAGTCAGGGTATCAAGGGATATGGGGAAAAGGCCGGAAATTGGGGCTGGATGGGAATAGTTTAGCTCATGGCGAGGTGGCGGAGCAGACTTGATGGGCCGAATGGCCTACTTCTGCTCCTTTGTCTTGTGATCTTGTGACTTCTACTCTTATCTTTTCAGACAACAGAGAGCATGGGTTTGGTAACTGCTGCCGAAGGAACCCTTTATGCAGGGGTAGAGGGAGCAAATCCTTAAGCACTTCAAAGGAGTGCAGATCAATCGGCTGCTTTGTTTTGGACGATATTGAGAATTTTGAATATAGCTGAAGCTACACTTACCTTCTCTGTTCCCTCACTGAGGACGGGAAGAGAATGCACTCCAAGCCTTGGCCAGTGTCCCTCATCTATACTTTTGAGAGATGAATAAACATGCCGCAATATAATTCAAGGATTGGAACTGCTTTTCTAACAGCACTGTAGGTTTGCCTTCACTTCAGGCACAGCAGAAGTTCAAGAAGGTGACCCTTTCCAAGGGCATTTGGAGTTGCAGTTATCGTAACACTTCACAGCGCCAGCGACCCGGGGTTCAATTCCGGCCACTGTCTGTAAGGAGTTTGTACGTTCTCCCCGTGTCTGCGTGGGTTTCCTCCAGGTGCTCCGGTTTCCTCCCACATTCCAAAGACGTACAGGTTAGGAAGTTGTGGGCATGCTATGTTGGCGCCAGAAGTGTGGCGACACATGCAGACTGCCCCCAGAACACTCTACGCAAAAGACGCACTTCACTGTGTGTTTCGATGTACATGTGACTAATAAAGATATCTTATCTTAATTATTGCCCTTGCCAGTAAAGGCTGTGACCCCGTGACTGACCTTTTCGATAAGAAGCACTGACTACACTTTACATCACCGACTGGCATGCACATTTGGGTGTCCTGAAGTTGTGAAGGGAGCTACTTTCCACAGGAAAACATTGCAACATATCACCATGAATTTTACAATTATCCTCGTTAGCAGTGCGTTAGGATTACCCTCTTGCAGTTGTAAAGGGAGACCTGCCCCTTCACGATGTTTGCTTACTCCAGCAGTGAGCTGGGTTCTGAATTAGTCTCTAAGGCCCTGAAACATCACAAGCACCCGATTATGTGCCCGGCATTGATCTTTTTCAATGAAAGTGGTACCTGCTGCAGCAGAAAGTAATCCAAGGTGTGACGGAATATCCCTCACCTTGATTTGTAGCTGCTGGTTCAGACAATGAGAAGAATACTTGTGGCATTTCGAAAACAGCCAATACCATAAAAGCACTGAAGGATAAAAGGCACTTTGTGTCAAATCCAATCAAACCTTTCCGACTGCATGTGAGAAAAGTACATCTCACAATAACCACCTATTCTCAGGAACGTTTGATCCAGCTCCACAGCAAAGCCATTAACCATTTGTAACATTTGACACCCTGGAGAATTATATAATTATGCTTCTGAATAATCTTAAGCAAAAACATATAACCGTGCATAATCAAATAAAATTGTGTATTTGCGTTATATTGCCATCCTACTTCCACAGTACTTGTTGACCAGCCAAATCTCAGTTAATCAGGCGCTCTCTCCACTGCCTCCCTGCTTGAACAAGCACCACCAATGTCGCCCTGGTCCCAGTTCCCCTCGCAAGTCTTTGTTCCCCTGTCAGGTCATACCCCACCTTTGCCCTCCCCAATGCATTCCCAACACCCTCCCCCTACCACCAAAGTCAGGCCGGCTCTTTGCACCACCCCTCTCCCTATCTCGAGCTGACATTGGTCCTTGGTTCCTCTCCCTCCTTCCGGCTACCTCGATGGCAGGACTGTTTTCAGCGAACACCAGGAATTCGGGTAAGGGCTCTGAGTCCAGCCACAGCAGGAACACTTGTAAAAGTGACAGAGCGTAGGGAGAGAAGAGGGAGATGTGGTCGGCTGGTGGGAGTAATGAGAGAAAATAAGAGTGGGGCTATGGAGAGGCAGGTAAAGGGAGAAGGGGAGGAGAAGAAATTATGGTGGTGGGGTTTGAGAAAATGAGAGCGAGAATGTGGAGAGTTAGCATGACACCAGAGAAGGATAGAGGTTTGAAAGTGCACAAGCAAGCTCCAACATTCTCTCTCTCTCTCTCTCCCTCTCCTCTCTCTCTCCTCTCTCCTCTCTTCTCTCTCTCTCTCTGTCTCCCCTCGCTCTCTCTCTCTCTCTCTCTCTCTCTCTGACTCTCTCTCTCTCTCTCTCTCTCTCTCTCTCTCTCTCTCTCTGTCAACTCTCTCTCTCTCTCTGTCAAACCCAAGTCAGACACACCTGTAAACCTACTGACAATATGCTTGACCAGAAGAGTATACTTGGACCACTAAGTAGGCTTCAGCATCCACTGGAAAGCCTTAAGTATACTCAAACACCCTGAGCTCATTCAGACGCTTGAGAAAACATGAAAACACTGAGTACACTTGAAACCTTTGAGTGCATTCGGACTCGCTTGAGGAAAGTTGGACACTTGCAGTGGGTTTTATAGAAGGGGAAGTGGGGGGGGGGGGGGAGGGAGTTAAATCTGCAAAGTGGCAGCCTCAAAACATGATGTCAAATTGCTCACTTCTGAATTTAATCAAAACATGTCAGGCAGCAAGTAGAGAACGCCTATTTGAAAAGTAGTTTGGTAATTTAAATTTGTGAATCACTCATTAACTGCAGTTTTGTGACTTAACCTGGAGAGTGTGAGCTCTCTGATGCAGTGAAACCCTGGTGAGAAAAAGCCATGTTCTGCAGGAGCTGGGGAGCTGACAAT
This sequence comes from Pristis pectinata, assembly GCF_009764475.1. Classification (NCBI taxonomy): domain Eukaryota; kingdom Metazoa; phylum Chordata; class Chondrichthyes; order Rhinopristiformes; family Pristidae; genus Pristis; species Pristis pectinata. The sequence continues at coordinate 9,186,598 of NC_067414.1, forward strand.
GTAACCTCAGTATAAATACTGCATCTTCACAGCTACACCTTGGAGTGACTCTGCAAAGGGTTTCATTCACCGGAGTTGTGTTGGTTCTTTCCTTTAGAAAAAAATGTTTTGAGAGGAGCATAGGGGCATTGATAGGGTGAATGCCCTCAGTCTTTTTCCCAGGGCTGGGGAATCAAGAACTAGAGGGCATGGGTTTAAGGTGAGAGGAGAATGATTTAATAGGAACTTGAGGGGCAACTTCTCCTACACAAAGGGTGGTATGTATGTGGGATGAGCTGCCAGAGGAAGTGGTTGAGGCAGGTACAATAACAACTTCTTAAGGACTGTTGGACAGGTACATGGATTGGAAAGGTTTAGAAGGTTATGGGCCAAACACTAGCAAATCGGACTAGCTTGGATGGGGCATCTTGGTCAGCATGGACCAGTTGGGCTGAAGGGCCTGTTTCCTGGTGCTCTTTGTCTAATGCCTTGAGCTACCAGGCCAGTTTGTGGTGGAGCTTTACAACCTTCTAAAGCAAGCCTATCAGACCAGGTGGACACACACTGCCCGCAGCTGTGAAAGTGACCACGACCCTTAATATCAGTGCCTTCTGGGGCTCAGTCAGAGTCACATGTAGGACTTCTCAGTTGGCTGCTGAGAAACATTTCAGGCTGGTAACAGATGTCTTATTGTTGGCACGTACATCAGCATTGCTGACAATGAGACCGGTCCAACCGAGCAAACTCCTGGCTTTGCAGCCACAGGGCAGCATGAAGCATTCATCCATTGGGAAGGGTTCAATGCTATAGCTGTAACCACAGGTACTCTTCTCTTCTGGTGTGTGAAGGAGACCTTGGCAACTGCCATAATACCTCCATTCTGCAGCGTATTGATTACCCCAAGCAGATTTAAGAACTGGCTGCTGGGGGTCGAAAGGATCCTAATGAAAACATGACTGATGACTCCAAGCACAGAGGAGCTCCAGCCAAATCCATCTTCCACTAGAAATGTTACTGAGGAAGCCACAGGCAATGTGTTTGGATGCCATTTCTGCATTTCAATTTACACCAGGCAGGGTGCCAAGATTAGTAGTGGTCTATTGACCATTATTGCAATCTGTAGCGGCAAGGGTTGGATACATATTACAGATATAGAACATAGAACACTACAGCACAGTACAGGCCCTTTGGCCCACGGTGTTGTGCCAACACTTTATCCTGCTCTAAGATCTATCTAACCCTTCCCTCCCACATAGCCCTCCATTACTCTATCATTCATGTGGCTATCTAAGAGTCTCTTAAATGTCCCTAATGTATCTGCCCCCACAACCTCTGCTGGCAGTGCGTTCCATGCACCCACCACTCTCTGTGTAAAAAACTTATCTCTGACATCCCCCTTATACCTTCCTCCAATCACCTTAAAATTATGTCCCCTCATGTTAGCCATTTTCGCCCTGGGAAAAAGTCTCTGACTGTCCACTCAATCTATGCCTCTTATCATCTTGTATACCTCTATCAAGTCACCTTTCATCCTCGTCTCCAAAGAGGAAAGCCCTAGCTCACTCAACCTATCCTCATGAGACATGCTCTCCAATCCAGGCAGCATCCCGGTAAATCTCCTCTGCACCCTCTAAAGCTTCCACATTCTTCCTATAATGAGGTGACCAGAACTGAACACAATACTCCAAGTGTGGTCTAACCAGAGTTCTATAGAGCTGCAACATCACCTCGCGGCTCTTGAACTCAATACCCCGATTAATGAACGCCAACACACCATACACCTTCTTAACAACCCTATCAACCTGCATGGTGATCTTGAGGGATCTATGGATGTGGACCCCAAGATCCCTCTGTTCCTCCATACTGCTAAGAGTCCTGCCATTAACCTTGTATTCTGCCTTCAAATCCGATCTTCCAAAGTGTATCACTTCACGCTTTTCCAGGTTGAACTCCATCTGCCACTTCTCAGCCCAACTCTGCATTCTATCAATATCCTGTTGTAACCTACAGCAACCTTCTACAGTATCCACAACACCACCAATCTTTGTATCATCAGCAAACTTACTAACCCATCCTTCCACATCCTCATCCAAGTCATTTATAAAGATCACAAAAAGCAGGGGTCCCAGAACAGATCCCTGCAGAACACCACTGGTCACCGACCTCCAGGCAGAATACGCTCCATCTACTGCCACCCTCTGTCTTCTATGGGTGAGCCAATTCTGAATCCACATAGCCGGGTTTCCCTGGATCCCATGCCTCCTGACTTTCTGAATGAGCTTTCCATGAGGAACCTTATCAAATGCCTTACTAAAATCCATGTACACCACATCCACTGCTCTACCTTCATCAATGTGCTTTCTCACATCCTCAAAGAATGTCACAGGATCCTTGAGTAAGAAGGAGAAAGAGGGAGGAGATGCAGGGAACATAGAAGAAGGGGTACATATCACTGCATGGATCCTCTGAATTCCACCCAACACACCATATGCCTTCTTAACAACCCTATCGACCTGCGCGGCGACCTTGAGGGATCTATGGATGTTCCGTCCGCCTCCAGCAGTAATCCTATTTTCTTGACTGGACACCTCTTTGCTTTATCCCCTACCACCAATGCAAACAAGTCCGGCGTTCTGTCCAATCATCCCTTATCCAAACCCCAACGCTCAAAGTCAGTGCTCGGTGTCCTCATACTGTGCAAGTTGAAAGAACGCCTCTCATTCAACAATTACTACACCTGCAGACTGCAAATGTCAACAAGATCCAAACAAACAATGGACATGTAATGTTCTGATATCACATAAAGCACACACATGTATCATCATCTGCCAACATCAATATGGGGCCCTTTTCTTCCTAGACATCCCATTGGTCCATCCCACTTGGATTTCAGCTGTCACCCCTCTGAATAGCTAATGTCCTTTCAGGATCGATAAGAGTCCCTCCAAAAATGAATCACCTGCATCTGTCCAGGACAGGCATGGCTGATGCACTGAGATGGCGTTCGTTGCTCCAGAATTTGCAGGTTTTGTTTCTTGATTACTTTTGAATTTACTGTCACTTCTCTTCCAGGACGCCTGCCTTCAGGAAGCTTTGCTTCTCCCTCCATCGGGATTTCCATCTGTCTCTTGTGTTCACCCTCAATGGTTTTGGTTTCCCCTCTTGTTCTAGATAAGGTCTTGGACCAAAGTTCCCTTCCTCTTTTCATCCCCACCTAATCACAGATATTCTGCCAACTTCAGCTTCTTCTCACAACCCTACTGCCCCTTATCTGCAACTTAAAACATTTGCAACAGTAAAATAAACTGACTTCACTCAACTCTGATGAGAGGTCATTGACCTGAAATATTAACTCTGTCTCTCCCTCCACGGATATGGCTGACCTGCTGAGTATTTCCTGCTGTTAAAGACCAGCGGTAATATAGGCAGCAGGTGAGTGCTGACTGAGAGAATGGGTGGAGCGAGGAGAAGTGTAAGCCCTCTGGGCTGAGTCCCCACTTCCATAGGTCCTGCCGTGTGTCCATCCATCCTCTTGTGACCCTCCCACACTTCCCTGTTAGCAATGGGTCACTGAGAACTTCACTGCAGTCAAGAGGTCACCAAAAATATGAACATGCAGATTATGGCAGGCATGGTAGTGTGGCAGTTAGCGTAACGCTATTACAGTGCCAGCGACCTGGGTTCAAATCCAGCCAGTTCTCCCTGTGTGTCTCCACACACATTCTCCCTGTGTGTCTGCGTGGGTTTCCTCCGGGCGCTCCGGTTTCCTCCCATATTCCGAAGACGTGTGGGTTAGGAAGTTGTGGGCATGTTATGTTGGTGCCAGAAGCGTGGTGACACTTGCGGGCTGCCCCCAGAACACTCAATGAAAAAGATGTATTTCACTGTGTGTTTCGATGTACATGTGACTAATAAAGAGATCTTATCTTATGAATAAGACTAGCCCATCTGGCCCCTCAAATTTCTATTGTCATTTAATAAAATTGTGAATAATCTGATGGTAAGTTCACATCCACATTCTGTGTTAACCCTTTACCCCCTTGCTTATCAAGAACTTATCTATCTCTCCCTTAAATATATTCAAAGACTGTACTCCCACTGACCTTTGAGAAAGAGAGTTCTGAAGACTCATAGCCTTTGAAAAAAATTCACCTCATCTCTGTCTTAAGTGGGTGACCGCTTATTTCTAAATTTTCCCACAGGAGGGAACATTCGCTCTGTATCCACCCTGTCAAGAAGCACCCCCACCCCCCCCCCCCCCCATATCTTATATGTTTCAGTCAAATACCCTCCTGTTCGTCTTTCCAAGGCTGGGGTATATGTCATCCTATTAAAGGTAGGATTCAATGTGCGCAAGTTTTGGTTGAAGATCTGCGTTGTTGGATTACCGGGTTTGATGGTCCATGCAGGTGGACACTCACTCCATGGACAAGGGCACCATTGAAAGTGCCTGCAGCATGATATTCAGGACCAATTTCTCTGCAAGCATGCACCATGTGACTGGGATACTATTCCTTGCTGCTACTCCATATGGATTATGTTGTTCAATAACCATGCAATAACCATACAAAGCTCTCCATCTGTGCCTAGCTGAGCAGGGCTTGGACAACCCTGCTGCTTCTAACGAGGATTTTCTGTTGCTGTCTCCATCTCCATCTGTTCTTGCTCACTTATGAGGTGCAGGGTACCTTGTGCAAACTCAATTATCTTTCTTATCAGAAGCCCTGCAGTGTGTCCAACCCCTTCCTGATGCATGGCTTGCAGGGCACGAGGTGACCCAGTCAGAGATTCAGCACATGAATTACAACTGTTAAGGTAAGAAGGTTTTCACAACGCATGTTATCTTTTTTTTTACTCACTATGGACATGCAGCTCAGACAGTGAATATTGCATCTGTGCAAATGGATGAAATAAAATTCTATCACCTATCAGGTGTGTTTTTATAGTAATTTTTAGTGATATAAAACACCACCAGGTAACGACAAAGCACTGCCTCCCTGAAGCACTCCTGTGGTGATTTCAATGTGCTTTTGAATGCTGAAGCTGAAATTGAGAAAAGTATATCACCTGGACACTGAGTGTGCTCTGACAATATGTTACTTCATTATCAGTGGATCTATAGCAGAGGTGAAAGTAAACCAGTATGGGCTGGTATGCTGCAATGGGAAGAAACTGGCTGAAGCATTCAGTACCAAAAGGTACCAAAAGGTACAACCATATGGATAAGAGCTTTAAGTCCTGGAACTCCTTACCCAACAGCACTGTGGATGTATCTTCACCGGAAGGACTGCAGTGCATCAAGAAGGCAGCTTACCACCACTTTCTCAAGGGCAGTTTGGGGTGGGGGAGAAATGTAGGTGTTGCCAGCGATTCCCACACTCTAAAACATTAACTGTGAAGAAGAAATTCTCAGTTCAACCAGATCCATTTTATACTCCTGGGTACACTGAGGAGTTGGGGACTGGGCGACCTACATTAAAAGTTGTCTGCAAGTCCGTGAGTGTAAAGCACTCTGGAGCCTCCTGATCTGGCGAGCGATGGCATGTAAAGGTTATCTTTGCCAGCATGAGCCACATCGGAGAAATACAATCTGCTGGAGGAAATCAGCAGGTTGAGCAGCATCTGTGGGAGGAAAGGAATTGTCAACGCTTTGGGATCGATGCGGGGTTTTGACCCAAAACGTTGATAATTCCTTTCCTCTCACAGATGTTGTTCAACCCGCTGAGTTCCCCCAGCAAGTTGTTTGTTGCTCCAGATTCCAGCATCTACATTTGAGAAGACCTGTGAGAGTTCCACATTGATGGTCATTGTTTGACAGAGAAATTTACATGTTCTTTTGATTTCATTCACCATTCATTTGATCCAAAGCCTCGATTCACTGTCCATGTTAATGCTAAATGACTCAATATTCAGACAAGTTTACTAATGCTGGGAAGATGCAAAAGAAACTGTTCCTGTTGGCCTGTTCAATTCTCTCGTAAAGTAGTTTATCTTTTCATAAAGTAGTTTATCAAAATAGTCAATGCAATAGTCAGACTTCATGATGTGGAATAGATACCCCAAAGAAGTAATACATGCTGGCAGATAGATCTTTAAAATTCTGTTAAGAATTATCACAGCACACAGTTTCTCCGACAGCTCAATAATCCATTCTGGTTTAAAAACATTTAACAAAAGCTGACGATTAAATTGCATCAAAACAACAGAAATGTTCACTGTGATAAATCCTTTGGCATAGGAAGACATCCCAAGGTGCTTCAGAAAAGACACCTCATCAAGGAAAGGAATATTATGTGGGGTGACTGTAGGCTTATTCACGTATAGAATCACGGAGTCATACAGCATGGAAACAGACCCTTCGGCCCACTGAGTCTGTGCTGGCACCAAACACCCATTTACACCAATCCTGCACTCTTTCCCATTTATTGTCCCCAACTTTCCCTCAACTCCCCCGTCCTCCCCAGATTCTATCACTCACCTACACACTAGAGGCAACTGACAGCGTCCAATTAACCTACCAACCTGCATGTCTTTGGTATGCAGAAGGAAACCAGAGCACCCAGAGGAAACCCACGTGGTCACGGGGAGAACAGGCAAACTCCAAACAGGCAGCGCCCGAGCTCAGGATCAAACCCAGGTGGCTGGAGCTGTGAGGCAGCAGCTCTACTGGCTGCGCCACTTCTCCGTGATGTTAGGGGAAGTATTTAAGGAGGAGAGGCCACTGCAGGGAAATTCAAGGTGTGGCGGCCAGGCATCTGAGAGCACAGATACTGATTCTGGAGTGATAAGAGAGAATGATACACAAGAGGTGAGAGACTGGGAGCTAAGGAGTGGTTAAAGGGACAGAGGCACTCACAGAAAAAGAATGAAGCCATTAATGTGATGGTTAAGTATAAAGTCACCTTTATACTTAACCATCATATTAATGAACTTAATGAAAGGGACTTCGTATTAGATAAGAGATAAGATCTCTTTATTAATCACATGTACATGGAAACACACAGTGAAATGCATCTTTTGCGTAGAGTGTTCTGGGGGCAGCCCGCAATGACACCGAGTTAATGGTGGGATCTGAAGGGAAAACCTTGTCTTCCCATTCTTCTTTTATTTATTTTATTTATTTATTAGTCACATCATCGAAACACACAGCGAAATGTGTCTTTTTGTGTTACTGAGAATGTGCTGGGGGGGCAGCCCGCAAGTGTCGCCACGCTTCCAGCGCCAACATAACATGCCCACAACTTCTGAACCCATACGTCTTTGGAATGTGGGAGGAAACCAGAGCACCCGGAGGTAACCCACGCAGACACGGACCCATGAGACTATTTGACCAATCAGTCCTTGCAGACTCCCATCCCATCTTCAACCTCCTTTTCGTTTGTTACCTCCACTGCAGTCATGGGCAGCCTCTCTTTTTCTGTCCTCTGTAAGCCTGAGATACTCCAACATCCTGTTGTCTGTTAACCCCAGTGTTTGATGACCCACATTGGGTCCCAGTTAAGCATTAAAACAGTTTTAAACTTCTAACCTTTGTTTTCAAATCCCTTCATGCTCTTGTTCCCATCCACCTTTATCCCTAATCCTGTTGGGTCTAGAACCTTCTGAGGTATCTGCCCTTCTCCTCTCCTGTACTTGATCATCCCCAATTTAATTGCTGAACCACTGTTGCTCATCCCTTTAGCTGCCAAGGTCCTAAACCTAAGGCTCTCCACTCCCCACCTCTCTTTCCTCCTTAGAGTCTACCTCTTCGATGAAGTTTTGGTTATCTGCTCTAATTCTTCAAGTAACTCCATGTCAAATTTTGTTTGATAGCACTCCAAAGTATTTTGGGATGTTTTACTCTGTTAGAGATGCTATATAAATAAAAAACGAATTGTTTGTTGTTGAGTATCCCATGAGAACAAACAAAGTGGTTTCACATTCAACTAGTTGACTAAACCTGACACAGTTTTAAATCAGGACTTTTCCTTTTCATCACTCCTTCTACACTCAGACAGAAATAAGATCCGTTGCAACACTACCTATCTAACAGGAGGAGAGAAACCTTTACTTCATCCTTTTTCCAGCTCCCAACTGCCAGACATTAATCAATACTCAAATAATTAGGCGAACTCATTCATCTACCTAGTCCCGCTTTTTGTGGATATTGTTCAAGGCCAATTTTCCATTGGTTTCTTTGAGGACATACAGAGATGGAGTGAGACTGGGATCTGATCACTGGGTTACACTGTACCGGGTATTGGTCTCTGATCCTTGAATTATGCTATACCTGTTTCAAACCCACTCCAGATATTGGAGCTGGTTCCCTGAGTTAGACTGCACCAGGTGCTGATTGAGACTCGGCAATGGTGCCTGATCCTTCAGTGATGTGAGACCCGTTGCAAACTCCATTTAGGACAATGGGATCTGGTCCCTATACACTGCGCTGTGTTTAACATATACAAGATATGGAGACCTGATCCTTGTTCTACCGTATCTGGTGCAAATGAAATGTCGATATTGGGGCGTGATCCCTGAGTTACACTGCACTGGCTACTAACATACTAGACATTGGGGTCTGGTCCTTGACAAATATGCAGCAAGCACTAATTCAGATGAGACATGGAGCCCTTATCCTTTAGCTATATTGCAACAGGTGCACATTCCATTCCGCCCAGTCTCTGAGTTATATTGAACCATGTACTAACTCACACTAGACATCAGTACCTCGTCCCCAATCTGTGTTGGATCCACTGCAACTTAAACTAGTCATCGAGGCCATGTCCCTGAGTTATATCGCACCGGTTCAGTTCGGACCTGGATCCTGAGTTGTACTGCACCCTCATTAGGGTTCATTACCTGTCAGTAGTTGGTATTGGTATTGGTTTATTATTGTCATGTATACCGAGGTACAGTGAAAAGATTGTCTTGCAAACCGATTGTACAGGTCAATTCATTACACAGTGCAGTTACATTGAGTTAGTACAGAGTGCAGAGATGTAGTACAGGTAAAAACAAGATTGACGTTTGACTGTTGGTACCTGAGTAACTCCGTGTTTAATGACTGAGTGACGTGTAGAGTGACTGAATGAATGGGGGGGGGGGCAAATTATTGAGTGAGGTGTGAGTGAATATTGGGGAGTAGGGACGGAGTGATGTCTTAGTGAATGAGTGAATTTTGGGGGCTGGTGTGTGAGTGACGTGTGAGTGACTGAGTGACTCTCAAGGACCAGTAACCGAGCTCCCCTCACTTGACATGACCGTGTGTTGAGTGATCTGCCGCTGACTGAACAATTCAAGGGTCATAAACCGAGTGACTCTCAGAAGTCGGTGACATTGTGAGTCAGGGGGCTGATGACTGACTAAATGTTGTGATATTGAATGAATGAGGGTGAGGAGTTCCAGGAAGCTATTAAAATGCGGCTGTTCCTGGAAGGTCTGCCCTCTGCCCTCTGATCTGTCTGTGCAGTCAGGGTATATCAGGAGGGAGTGAGATACACGGGCAGTGCTAAATCACACAACCTGGTTCTGGATTGAGCCGACGGAGCAACTTGCTGCGTGTGTGAGTGTGTGTGAGGGAGTGAGGGAGGGAGAGCGAGGAGCGGAGCTCGAACAGGTACCCGGTCCGCCGACAGTTTCAGGTAGGCGACTTGCTCTTGATTTTCCATCTGACGCCGGTCCCCCCGCTCACTTTCTCGCTTTAACGACCACTGCTCGCGTTATTCCTCCCTCTTCATCCCCCAGGCTAAGCTCTAACTTCTCTCTGGGAACCCTCGCCGCCTCTCGCCCTCTCTCTCCCTCCTCCCCTCTATCCTTCTGTCATTTCACCCATGCCCTTTCCTTTACGGTCTAAATAAATAAATTATCCCTTCTCTTGCGGCAAGGGTACATCTAGTTTATGGGAACGTGCAAACCTCACTATTTTGTCCCCATTTTCCCTTCGCCAATCCTTAACTTCACCGGTGTTTCCATTGTAAGGTAAAACATTTTGTCTCCCGTCCACTCCCACTACCGCCTGTACCTGCCGCTCCCAGGGTTTTCCACCTTTATTCCCGCCCACTTCCCGGTTCTCGATGGTTTGCACTCCCTCGTTGTTTGTCAAGGTGCAATCTCTCGCCAGAAGCCACTTTCTTACAAGTCGGCAGACGGCCGGGGGACGCTGGGCGCCGGGAGGAGAGGCGGTGAGGGAGAGGTGAGGTGCCAGGATCCAGGAGTAAGCGAGGCGGCGGGACAGGGCTGTGGTGTCCGGGGCCAGTAAACAGGACCGGGGGCAAGGAGAGAGTGGAACGTGCAGATGGGGGCAGCGATGGGGCTGCTTCAAAGGGTGATGGGGTCTATGACAGAGTCCCGCCGAGCAGCGGGATCCAGGATTGTTCACTCTCCGCTGATAGCTGTAGAGCACATGTTGGTGCCAAGGAAGTTATCTCGGCTCGTCCTGTTGCTTCTCGTCACCATGTGCTTGTGTGTGTGTGTGTGTGTGTGTGTGTGTGTGTGTGTGTGTGTGTGTGTGTGTGAGTGTGTGTGTGAGTGTGTGTGAGAGTGTGTGTGTGTGTGCATTTATGCACTGAGCTTCAAGTCTGTATGCATGGACATCTGTGTTATGGACATCTGTGTAACCTCCTGTGTGACTGTGTGTTTAATGAGTGTTCTGTACGTGTGTGTGTGTGTGTGTGTGTGTGTGTGTGTGTGTGTGTGTGTGTGCGTGTGTATCTTTGGGTGGACATTGTGAATCTAACCGTAGTATCCAATCCGCCCCCCCCCCCCCCACCCCCGGCGGTAGCACTGGGAGCACAGTGCACCAGACCTACTCTTGGGTCACTCACTCAGGAAGGGCTGGCGCGATTAGTCAGGCAAGGAGAGATGGAGGGACATAGAAAGAAAGCTCTGTAACAGAAAAATGGAAAGAACAATGAAAATTAAATAACACTGATAAAGAAATGAAATGCAAAATAAACAAAAGGGGCAGGAATTGGTAGAAAGTTGCTTTCATGAGCTGTAATGACTGTAAACTCAATCAGTTTTCACCTTGTTTAATACAATTTAGACATTGACGTTTTTCACACAAAGGGCAGTGGAATTGTTAATCCTGAAAGATTATTGATGCAGGGCATCAAATGATGCTTGAAACGTTCGAGCTGATAGATTTTGTTTTGAAGTGAATGTTGGTCGGCACTATTGGTTTTCTGTGATAAAGGAACGGTTTTGATACAGGTTGTAGTTGCAGTCGAGAAGGGAAAGAGAGAGAAAGTGAACAGGAGATTCAGACATCGTATCAGGAGCCAGAATCAAAGATCAGGAACCACAGTATTCTTTCTTTTTGTGACCCTCACTCATGCAATTACTATTTCAACTAATTGCCTCCATTTGGTTTGTTTTGAAGTGTTTGAACTACTTGTTGATGGATAGTTTGCTCAGAGGAGGATACATATATTGACAAAATGAGTGTTAGCATTATTGATGATACTTGGAACTTATGTTTGAGAACATAAATGTGGGCAATACTCCTTTGAGCTTGGATGGGTTAGATTTATGCAGTTTAGTTTAATCATGAAAAGATTCAGAGACACCAGAGACTGCAGATGCTGGAATCTGGAGCAAAAAAAACAAGCTGCTGGAGAAACTCAGTGAGGAGAAAATGGACCATTTCCCTCCACAGATGCTGCCTGACCCGCTGAGTTCCTCCAACAGCTTGTTTTTTGCTCCATGAAAGGATTCACTTGGATTGACGAAGAGACACAATTTTCTCTGGTCAATCCAAACAAGGAAACATAGTCTTAAAATTAGAATCAGGCTATTCAGGAGTAAAGGAGGATGCACTTTTCTCACACAAAGAGTTAATTTCACGCCGTGGCCCTTGCACTTTATTTGTCTACCTGCGCTACACTTTTTCTGTGGCTGCAACACAACATTCTGTGTTCCGTTTTCTTTTTACCACCCTGATATAATTACGTGTGGCACAATCTGCCTGGACGGCACGCTAATAAGAGTTTTTCACTGTATCTCGGTACACACGGCAATAATAATAAACTAATACCTTGTTTAACACTGTTAAACATTGGTCAGACATTTTTCAAAGGATCCTGGAATTCTGAAGTTCCCATTCCCAAAAAGCTGCTGATGTAGATAACAACTAGTACTTGGTCGGCCCAGATAGATTCTTTTTAGGTAAAGGTATGGAAAATATGGAGTCAAGGCAGGTAGCTAGAGGTAAGGAAGAATAATACCCAGAGTTATATAACAAAGAATTATAGAATAATGTATTCTATACTTTCTTACACTAGCTCTGGGCCTCCCAAGGCACTTTACAGCTCATGCAGTAAATTTCTACATCACTGTAATTTGCAGCAGCCAATCTGCACATGGCAAACTCCCATATAAGCTGTTTTTAGTGGTGGTGAGTGAGGGTAAATATTGACTGAGATAATTTGCCTGCACTTCTACAAAATAATATTGTGGATTTTTTTTTAATATCTACCCGACAGGGTGGCTGGAGCCTTGGTTTAATGTTTCATTCCAAAGCCAGCACCTCCAGAATTGCAATGCTCAGTACTGCATTGGAGCATACATTTTTGTGCTCAGGTCATTGGTGTAGCACTTAAACCCGCAGCCTTCTGACTCAGAGGCATTGCACTAACCAAATAATAACACATTTCCAGCAGGGGTTGAATAATCTCCTATTGATCCCAAATCTCCATTATTGTCGATAGGAGCTCATCAGTGATTGTGACACAGAAGCAAGGGAAGATGGATGGCAAGGTCCCAACATAGAATATATTTTCACAAGTGAATCTAGTGCCACATGCAAACAGATGACACACTGTGTATGAAGATGAAGTTATTACTAATGCTGCAGTAGCTACTTGGATAACCATTCACTTGTCAACTAATAACAATTTAAAAGATTGTGTACTGCTGAAAATAGCCTCTTGCTCCATTGATTTGGATTTCTGCCAACAGTCTTATTGGAAATGCCCTTCAGGACTGGAAGTCCTTTTGTTTTATGCAAAGGCTGCAACTTTTACATTTATCATTAATGTATGGCAGGCACTTCACAGCTTTAACCTTTCATTGAGGGAATACTGGAAGCACCAGGAAAACCGCTGACTTTAGAACAAACAGGAAGTTTAGCATTGCCCCTAACATGAAATGAAATGAGAAACAATTCACAGGAGCATTAAATAGCAAAGACAATGATGGAGAAATGTATTTAGATGAGCTGGAGGTTACTAAGAGCGCAAAGTATATGTCTACATCCTCATACTCTATATACTCTTGAAGGACAGAGCTCCTAGAATGAAACATGATATTAGCCCATTATGGAACAGGACTCAAACCTCAGTCAGTGGGACTTATTTTCTGAAACAAAAAAGATTTAGTTACAGCACAATTTCTATTTGGTGGATTATACTATTTCTTTTTCCTTCTCATTTTCCAGTAACTAATGGAACATAGTAAAGATCAAATGTGAGATTCAAAGAGTTATAGAGTTGTACGGCACAGAAACGGGCCCTTTGACCCACTACATCCATGCCAAGTGTTTTGCCCGTCTACACCAATCCCATAGCCTGCATTAGGTCTGTATTCTTCTCTGCCTTGCCTATTTGAGTGCCTGTCTAAATGTCTCTTAAACAGAGTGATTGTATCTGATTCTACCACCCCTCTGGCAGCGAGTTCTAGATATCAACAATCTCTCCGTAAAAAAAGATCATCTCAAGTCCTCTTTAAAATTCCTTCTTCTCACCTTAAACCTATGCCCTCTTGCTTTTGATACCCCTACCATGGGAAAAAGATTCTATTTTCCCCCATCCATGCCTCTTATAATTTTATATACCTCTATCAGGTCACCCCTTGGCCCCCTTCGCAACAGGGAAAACAAGCCCAGCCTATCCAATCTCTCCCCATAACTAAAGTCCTCCAATCCAGGCAACATCCAGGTGAATCTCCTCTGCACTCTCTCCGGTGCAACCTCATCCTTCCTATAGTGGGCAACCAGAATTGTACACGATACTCCAAGTGCGGTCTAACCAGTGTTTGTAAAGTTGCAACATAACATCACAACTTTTATATTCTATGCCCATGAAATCAAGCATGCCATACACTTTCTTCACCATCCTATCTACCTGTGTTGCCACTTTCAGAGAACTATGGACTTGAACTCCAAGGTCGCTCTGTTCATCAACATTCCTTAGCACCCTTTCTTTAGCTTGTTGAGCACAACATCCAGATGCTGTCCTCCAAGAATGCCACATTATCAGAGGAGTCATCATTAAAATAAGATGTTAAATTGAGGTTGTGTCTCCCTCTTCAGTAAAATATGAAAGAGCCTGTGAGAATATTGGAAGAATAGCTGGGAGCTCTGTCTCATGCACTGACCAATATTCATCCTTCAACCAACTGCTCAAAAATAGATTATCAGGTCATTATCTCATGTCTGTTTGTACAACCACACTGACTGGCTGCTGCTCTTCCCTACTATATTAACAGTAGTAATAGTATAATATTGACTGCCATTCAAGAGTTTTTCTTTGACTATAAAATGGAGGTAATGCTGTCTTGAAAAACCCTGCTATTAAAAACTCAACTACACCTCCAGCAAAAAAGTGTAACATTTTCAGGATATTGTACATTTGTAAATACCTTAAGTTCAATTGATTTTGCTTAATTCAAGTTGAAAAGGGTGTAAAACGGTGGTGACTGTGGAAAAAGACTGAATCACCAGCAACGGTGTCAGCATATCCACATTAAATCATGCATGCAGTGACATCCTGAAGAAGCTTTCACTTTCTCTGTGTAATGACAGGGAACAGTAATAGGTTCATTGTCATTACAACTTCAAAATCCTGGCCAGTGTTTCATTGTTCCATGTATGTTTCAACTCGAATGCTCACATTTCTTATCATTTAATGTCTATTCTCGTTCTCGACAGCTTAATGTATTCCTTATATCTATGTTCTAGATCAGTGTTTTATTTCTTCTATATCTGTGTTACGATTATTAAAACCTGGGTATTATACTTTCCAATTTTGACTTGGAAGCACTGTAATTTCTCAGAAAATTTTGTGTTCAAGTTCTACTTCTGAATCTCGATCATAAAAACCTAGGCTGACATTCTAGTACTGTACTGAGACAGCCCTTCACTGTCTGAGATAACATCTTTGAAATGAGGAATTAAACTGAAGCCTTGTCTGCTCTCTCAGGAGCTGTTAAATATCTCATGGTAGTGTTTCCAAAAAGCGCAGTAGATTTGTAATATTTGTTCCATTATCTATCTGATCATAATTGCATTGCTCTTTGTGAGAGCTCTCTGTGTACAAATCACTTGCCTTGTATAACAGTGATCACACTTTAAAAGTACTTCATTGGTAATAAGCACATTGGGATGTCCTAAAGTCATGAAAGATATTTTAGAAAGGCAAGTCTTATTTTCATTTTTCTTTCTTTCATTCGTCACTTCATAAAGCTCTGTTTTTTTTGTGTCATACCTTTTGTAAGTTATGGAAAGATAGCAGTTTTGTTGTATCTTTATCCATTTTTCAGATTTCGAAATCTCAGACTGTTCTTCGATTTACATCTGTGTATCAGATAGAGAAAAATGAGATATATTCATTGAATATCTTTGTTCAAATTCTAGAAAGCTCAGGGCCATACTTGCGCTATTTTAGTATTTCGACCACATCAAGTTCAATGTTTTATTCATCATATATGTAACATTTGACAAAGGAATATTATTTGATTTGTTCTATGTGCGTGCTCATTTATCTAGTCTTCTATTTGTTTACTATCTGTCTCACTTTTAGAAAGTTTATTGCTTTATTTGTTCTATATCCATCAATTCTAGAAAGGACAGTTTTATTCACTGTATATATCTGCATCTGGTTATAGAAATATGATGATTTTTTTGTTCTAAATGTTTCATTCATAGAAGGCTCTGAGTTTTATTCTTTTGTGTCTGAGTTTTACTTGAATAAATCTCATTGCCCAAATTGGTTTGCATCTGTTCAGTTAGATAGGTAATTTTTGTTCTATAACTTCCAGTTGTAGAGGGTTCACTAATTTACTTGTTTAATTAGTGCATGCTAGAGAACCCTTCTGTTTCACTTGTAAACCAAATTTTAAAAAAACTTAGGTTTTATTTCAGATCAAATAATTTTAGAAGGTGCAATGTTTTATTTGTGCAATGATCTGTTTTCATAATAGAAACCTGAATTTTATTTGATAACTATCAGTGTTGGTTAAAGAAAATTCAAGGTATTATTTATTCCATTTCCGTCTCAGTTGTGAAGCTCAGTGTTTTGTTTACAGTGTAAATGAAATTGGTCTTTCTACACCTGGAGAACAGATTTAACATGATTAAAGAAAGTAGTATTTTTATTATTCTATATCTGATTCAGTTGCAGAAAGTAAAGGACTTATTTGTGCTAAATCAGTTTCTCTAACAGAAGGCTCATTTTGTTTTTAACTCAATTTGCTTCAGTTCAAAAAAGTCAAATTTTTATTTGTTTAACATCTGTATTTTAGTTACAGGATGCTTAGTGTTTATACACTTATCTCTGAGAATCAGCTATAGAAATCTTGTGGTTTGATTTACCTTATATATGTAATTCACTTGTAGAAAGCAGAATCTTTTATTTCTTCAATCACTCCCTCAGCCATAAAATGCTTAGTATTTTATTCAAACTATATCTGTATATTTGTTTTGGAAGGTCTGTGTTTTAATCATTATATGTGTTTTAGCTCCAAGATCAGTATTTTAGTTATCCTATATCTGTCGGTTGCAGAATGCTTTGTATTTTATTTGTTCTGTGACTGTTAGATACAACAAGTTTTTTTTTGCTTATTTACATGCTTCAGTTATAGAATGGATTGTTTTAATTGTTCCATATCTTTGTATGGAATTCTCAGCTATTTTATATCTGTGGGTCAGTTATATCGAGCTCAATGCTTTGCTTGTTTATATCTGTTTATATTATAGGAAATAACTTATTTGTTCTGTATTTGGTTTTCACATATAAAATACCAGCATGATGGAATTGTATTTTAGCCATGGAAAGCAAAGCATTTAATTTGCTCTACTTCAATTAGAGCACAACATTTCAGCTGTTTAATATCAGTGTTTCAGTTCTATAAAACTTGGTATCTTTATTTGAGATGTATCATAGAAAGATTGATGTGTTATGTATTCATATCTTCCAGATATACAAAGACTTGTTCATTGTTTGCTGTAAATCTATGCTTCAGTTTTGGACCATTCAATATGGTATTTGATCTGCATTTACAGACGAGTGTTTATTTCTTCTAGATCTGCAGTTTAATTTAGAGAGTTATACGGTATATTTCAGAATCAAAATATATGGCAGATGCTTGAAATCTGAAATAAAATCAAAAAAATGCTGGAAGTATTCAGCAGATCAAGTTGCACCTGTGGGGTGAATATAATTCTGTTGAAATAAACCTGAAATTCTAATGCCACCTGACCTGCCGAATGTTTCCAGCATTTTCTGGTATTATTTCACTGTCATAAGTGAATAATATCATTAAAAGAAAGCTTTATTTTTCATTCATTCTTCTGTTTCAGAAATGGAAAGCCCAGTGTTCAATTCAACAACAACAACAACAAACTGCCTTTATTCAGCATTTTCAACATTTCAAAATGCTCCTCATTAGGAGTGTATCAAGCATGATTTGACACTGAGCCATAAAGAGATATTTTACCATGAGAGGCATAGATCGAGTGGACAGTCAGAG
The DNA here is from genome assembly GCF_009764475.1 of Pristis pectinata. Lineage (NCBI taxonomy): Eukaryota > Metazoa > Chordata > Chondrichthyes > Rhinopristiformes > Pristidae > Pristis > Pristis pectinata. The sequence goes on from NC_067414.1 coordinate 9,204,301, forward strand.
ACTTTTTCCCAGGGTGACAATGGCTAACACAAGGGGACATAATTTTAAGGTGATTGGAGGAAGATATAAGGGTGATGTCAGGGGTAAGTTCTTTACACAGAGAGTGGTGGGTGCCTGGAACACACTGCCGGCAGAGGTGGTGGGGGCAGATACACTAGGGACATTTAAGAGACTCTTAGAGAGACACATGACTGATAGAGAAATGGAGGGCTATGTGGGAGGGAAGGGTTAGATAGATCTTAGAGCAGGATAAAATGTCAGCACAACATTGTGGGCTGAAGGGCCTGTACTGTGCTGTAGTGTTCTATGTACTATGTTTTCCAAAAACCTGACATGAAGTTTGACTTAAAAGTGCTACAGAATGGCCTTGGTGATGATGACCTGAGGACAAGGTGGAAATGGTTTGAGCTAAAACACCTGTGGCTGTTGGTTCTATTGTGATGTCTTCTTGTTAGTTGGCTTGTCTCTGACGTCTGCTCTTCACATTGAAACATAGAGGTTAGAGATAACCTGGAGGTCTGATGCCAGTGCTTCTGACCACCACTGCTGGTCTCGGTGGTGAAAGTACATCGTACTGAGCTGAATAGCCAGATGCACTCCACAACCAGCCCTTCAGCTTTACACCAGGGCTGGCTGGCACTAGAAATGTGACTTTGAGTGGGGTGATTGACCTTGATTAGAAAGGCAAATGCAAGTAAGTGTTCTTATTTGATTGCTCGTTGTGTATGATATTTTTAAGTTAATTTATTATCTTTAAAATAATTGTAATTATTTAAATTTATTTGAGCTTATTTTAAATGTCTGATTATAAGGCACATTTAAAAATAGGTCAAAGGCCTTTGACAGTAGCATGATGTCAATGTACAGCGGCAAAAATTCAGCCATAGGAAAAGTGTGGTGGGTGGGGGCAATGGGCCATACCGAACACAGTGTGACCCATGAAACATATGTTGCCTCTGGCTTATGATTGCAAATGCCTTAATCTGCCTTCTGCACTTACGTGTTAGGTTCTGCCATCACTGAGGGTGGTTGTTCCTGGGGCCCCATCTTCCTGTTTGCTGCTTAATTGTCCACCTCAGTTCATGACAGGCAGGACTGCAAAGCTTTGATCTCATCCTAGAGGTTGTGATGATCTCTTAGCACTGTCAATAGCATGCTCCTTCCAATGTTTAGTTGAGGCCTCACTTCTAGTGCGCAAGATGCCTTGCCTCTTGATGTGCTGTCCTAAACTCATTGAAATAGTATTGGAACCTGGCTTGATGTCATGGCAGAGTAGGATATATGTTGAACTGTGAGATTGTAGACCAATAACGGAACACAATTCTGCTGATGGCCCATTAGACTGAAAGGATGTCCAGTTTTGAGGTGCTGGATCTGTCATGAATCTGTCCCATTTAACACCTTGGAAAAGAACACTATGGAGGGCTGTCTGACACTTTCAAGAAGGCAGGACCTGGGCCAGGTTATAAGAAGATTGGCAAGAACCTGAACTGGCAGCCAAGACCAATAGTGGTGCTGCTGAGCCTATCTAGGTGAAGTACATTAAAGCCTCCACCCAGATGACATTCTAGGCCCTTGATACTTGCTTCCAGCATTCCTTCCAACTGATGTTCAACATGGAAGTGCACTGATTCATCAGTGGATGGAGGTGGTAAACTTTGCTTGTGTTTGTTCTAATACCATGGGACGTCATGAGGTCAGTATTGAAGAGCCTAGGGCCACTCTCTACTGGATGTATTACCAATGTACCACCACAACTGTCTGGAATTATCTTGGGCAGTCAAGCGACTTGTTTGTGCCTTTGACAGGCACTGTGCTAGGTTTATAATGTTAGACTGTCGACACTTATTTGTATGTTTTGTTGCAATAGTGCAACTGAGAAAGCAGCTAAGTGTCTAGCAGATTGCTCAAGGCATTAGAGTCATAAATATTACGGACTTGGGTTTTTCAACAACAAGCCAGTAGTGCTATCGTCACCATTACTGAAACTAGTTTTTTTACTCCATAGTATTTAATTAGCTGAATTTAAATTTCTCAGATGTTCTACTGCAATTTCAATTCTTGTCTCTGAATCATTAGCTCAGGTCCCTGAATTACTAATCCAGTAACATAACCACCATGCCTCCTGTCCCGGGTTATAAATGTGTTCCATTTTCACAGATGGCCATCAGTCAATTTTGTCCATAAGTCAGAAAATACATGAAATCATTCGATATGGTAATCATACCCCCACAGAATTGTAATGAATGACGTTGATGAGGGCCAATTAACATGAACATTTATTTATTGTCTCCACCTGCCTAGTTACAACGGTACAGAATCAGGATGGCCCACACTCAATGGCTGGTTTTGATGGTTTTGGAGTATTAGTGGAGCATTGTTTAATAGAGTATCATTGCACAAGTATCAATAGAACCGATTGTTTGTCAATTCCTTAAGTAGTCTCCTGTGGTGAAACTGGCAGCCGGTATCTTTAAGAGACAATGGTGTCTGATTACTGTGGGGAGGTTACATGTAAACTGGTTTTCTTTTCAAGACTATTTCTCGTTTGAGTTTAATAATATCTATGGGAGCTTGTTCATACGTACGGGGTGTCCATAAGTCAGGCGTTTGTAACTCAGGGAGGGTCTTATTGCCATTCCAGCAATGGAAATATCAGTTTGTTTCTCTTTATGTATTGTGTTTCAGTTAACAGGAGTCGAACATCTTGAAGGGTATGCGCAGATTGCTGAATGAAGCTGAGGCTTAAAGTGAATGCTTAATGTTTTTTTTTCTTGCAGGTGATCCCAACTGAACCGATATGAAGACCTCTCTGTTGTCTCTTGCTGTGCTCTTCCACCTGATTTATTCTTGTCAGGGAGACTGTAAGGCTGAGTGTCTTACCTGTAAGAACCTCTATCAGCAAGAACAGTTCAATATACTGGTGAGTCTCAGAATTACTGTCTCCATTTCACTCTCTTATCTTCCTGCTTTTATCGGGATGTGTAGGAAATCCTTTTCCCCGATGCTGTTGCTTAGTCTGGGATTCATTCTGTAAATTTGGAGAGGGTGGATGTGGAGAAACTATTTCCATGTGGTTGAGTCCAGAACCATATGAAGTATAAATATAAGATAGTGCCCAACAGGTACAAGGGTGAATTTCAGAAGAGATTTTTACATAGAGAGAGCCGTGAGAACATGAAACGGATGGAGTGTTGAAGCAGAAAGGATTTATTCAGTGAAGCGGAGGCATGATACTTCCACAAGGGAATAAGGGGATGTAACTGCTTTCCAGAACTAAATCAAAAGGGAAATGTAACAGCTGATGTGTATGGAGGAAGATGATAGATGACGAATCAATCTCTTTTATATAGTGAGATAAGAACTGCCAGGACATCAGGAGGAGTCTCCTGCTGTTCTTTGAATTGCACCATAGATTCTTGACCATTACTTGAGAGGTGAGACAGGCCTTTGTGGTTCTAATACCTTGTCAGCTCCAGCAAGTAATGCTCCCTTAGCATTGCATGGGACTTCAGCTTGGATTTTGCTTGTCCCTGAAGTGGGACTTGGAACCCACTCAGAATATGTTCCAACTCTTCAATGAATCCCAATCCATGGACCAATGATATCCCTTTTCTAGAATAGAAAGCAATGCACTGGAAAAAAACTGGAAAAGCAGCAGTACAGTAATTAAAATGAGAATCTTAATATTTCTGCATGTTAATTCCTTTTCTAGTATCTCCCTTCCACGTCTGAAGGTGTTGGTTGCTTCCTGAAGTGTGGTGGGTGCATTGAACCTCAGGCAGGTAGTTTTCACTCATTCAACCATGGGTCACAGCATCACAACCAAACTCCATGCCCCCCTGTGCTTCTGGCAGGGCTCATTCGACAAGGACCAGGGATATTCTCCAGTACATTTGCCCAGGATGGATGCCAGCTGACTGGACATGGGTTACGGTTCCTACTCGGGGAGGGTTGCAGCTCCATGTGGTTTGCAGTTCACCGATATACTGATGGAAATATCCAGGGATTCCTTTAACCTGCTGAGGAAGAAGTCAAACAGGAGCTTTCTGATTTTTGAAAGTGATAAGCAGGGAGACTCCATAAACTCCAACACTTTCTCCCCACTTCACACTAGCCAGGGGAAATCACGAATCCCTGCCCCCTACCCTCTCTTCCCTTCACCCCAAAATCCCTATCACCACAGCTATATAATCTTCTGGGAGAAACAACAAAAAATCCCTGGCCGATAAGAAAAAAAATATACCCTGGAAGATTTCCCTCTTGCTCCCTCACTAGTCCAGAGACAGGTAGCCAACTCCCTCTTGCAGAGGGGTTGCCGTCCATCACACCACGTTGATTATTGGCCTCTCTGTTCTTCCTAGTGCAGGGTGACAGAGGGAGAAAGTTCAACTGTAGGCTGCGCGTAGAACTGCTGTGAAGAAACACTTCTTTCAGTGAATATGTTAGCAGGAATGGGCTGTAGAAGATATACCAGCACCTCCACTGGTTGGAAGCCAGGCCTGTGGGACTCACTCAGCAATTTCAGGTCGAAAGTGCATAACATGGTGCTCTGGTCTATCACTGCACTTATTACATTAATGAGTGTCAAGATGATCAAATTTTCCAGAAAGTCAGCAATCGAAATGTGCACAAGTCATTCTACTGTGTTGCATGAAATACCAGACCAATCAGAGGTTAAGTAAGGAGCGTAACACATTTAAAAAATGGCAGCAGGAGTAGGTCATCAAGCTCTGCCATTCAATGGGTTCAACTGTCTCTCATTTCCCTTGGTTCTGCTGGTATCTGAGAATCTATTGATCTTGGTTCGGAATGTACTTGACTGTGCATCCATGGGAGTGGGTGAATCTAAAGATTCACAGCTCTGAGTGAAGTGGTTTTTCATCTCGGTTCTAAGTAGCAGACCCTTATTCTGACGACATTGATGACGAGTTGTGACTTACCCCATGCACGCCCTCCTTCCCACCATCCCCACATGAAACACCTGTAGCCTGTTCAGGTTTCAATGAGATCACCACTTGCTTGTCTCAACTCCAGTGAATACAGGCCCATTATATTCAAGCTCTTCCCATGGAGTATTCCAAAGCCCTGCATTGGAGTGTATTATGTAGAGGTCGGACAAACCAGTTTTCACTAGAGTGTTGGAGGCTACCAGATAGAAGTATATAAAATTATGAGACATGTGCATAGAGTAGATATTCAAAGTATTTTCCCCAGGCTGGAAATGCCAAATGCTAGAGGACATAGGTTTAAGATGAGAGGGCGAAAGTTTAAAGGAGATGTGCAAGGCAAGTTTTTTTGCACAGAGAGTGGTGAGTGCCTAGAATGGCTGCTGGGAGGTGGTAGAAGCAGATATGATAACAATGTTTAAGAGGTATTTAGATAGACAAATGACTAGGCAGTGAATAGAGGGATACGGACCATGGGATTAGTTAGATTGGCATCATAGTTGGTACAGGCATGGTGGGCTGAAGGGCCTGTTCCAATCTGTACTGTTCTATATTATGTTCAGTGTGGGATAGTTTTATACCTCTCAGATTGATGTTTCATCTGCCACCTCCTTGCCCAATAACCAAACTTGTCTACATCTCTTTGCAGTCTCTTTGCATCATCCTCATAGTTTATATGCCTACTTTGATTTGCATTATCAGTGAACTTGGATATGTTATATGCATCAGCTCACCTACATCATTCATGTAAATAGTCATGTTTTTCCTCTTCAGACATAAATTTACTCATATCTTAACATTTTTCATAGATTAGTTTAAATCAGTCGATACCACACAAGTTATTCTATTCCCACCCTGATAGGACGACTCCTGCTTTCCTTGATACCAGAGTCAAAATCTTATAAATTGAAGCTGTTGTCTCCACACCACTTTCAGCCACACATTTTAATGGCTTGGCTTAGAAATTGCTTTAGGTACATTTTCTTTGGTGTTGAAGCAGTGCTGTGTGCCATCCTAAAGCTGTTTGTGCAAGTCACATAAAGAGCATGAACTCCAGCTCCAAGACTCTTGGAGAAGATTCTTAGAGACAGGATTTATGGGCACTTAGAGGAGCATTGGCTGATTAGGGACAGTCAGCATGGCTTTGTGAGGGGCAGGTCATGCCTGATGAATTCTTTGAGGATGTGACAAAGCACATTGATGAAGGTGGAGCAGTGGATGTGGTGTACATGGATTTTAGTAAGGCGTTTGATAAGGTTCCTCATGGAAGGCTCATTCAGAAAGTCAGGAGGCATGGGATCCAGGGAAACTTGGCTGTGTGGATTCAGAATTGGCTCGCCCAGAGAAGACAGAGGGTGGTGGTAGATGGAGCATATTCTGCCTGGAGGTCGGTGACCAGTGGTGTTCCGCAGGGATATGTTCTGGGACCCCTGCTCTTTGTGATTTTTTATAAATGACTTGGATGAGGATGTGGAAGGGTGGGTTAGTAAGTTTTCTGATGCTACAAAAGTTGGTGGTGTTGTGGATAGTGTAGAATGTTGCTGTAGATTACAACAGGATATTGATAGAATGCAGAGCTGGGCTGAGAAGTGGCAGATGGAGTTCAACCCGGATAAGTGTGAAGTGATACACTTTGGAAGATCGAATCTGAAGGCAGAATACAAGGTTAATGGCAGGACTCCTAGCAGTGTGGAGGAACAGAGGGATCATGGGGTCCACATCCATAGATCCCTCAAGGTTGTCACGCAGGTCAATAGGGTTGTTAAGAAGTCGTATGGAGTGTGGCCTTCAGTAGTCGGGTACTGAGTTCAAGAGCCACAAGGTGATGTTGCAGCTCTATAGAACTCTGGTCAGACCACACTTGGAGTATTGTGTTCAGTTCTGGTCACCTCATTATAGAAAGGATGTGGAAGCTTTAGAGAGGGTGCAGAGGATGTTGCCTGGGTTGGAGAGCATGTCTTATAAGGATAGGTGGAGCGAGCTAGGGCTTTTCTCTTTGGAGAGAAGGAGGATGAGAGGTGACTTGATAGAGGTGTACAAGATGACAAGAGTCATAGATCGAGTAGACAGTCAGGGACTTTTTCCCAGGGCAACAATAGCTAACACGAGGGGACATAATTTTAAGGTGATTGGAGGAAGGTATAAGAGGGATGTCAGGGGTAAGTATTTTACACAGAGAGTGGTGGGTGCGTGGAACGCACTGCCAGCTGAGGTTGTGGGGGCAGATACCTCAGGGACATTTAAGAGATTCTTAGACACATAAATGATAGAAAAATAGGGGGCTATGTGGGAGGGAAGGGTTAGATAGATCTTAGAGCAGGATAAAATGTTGGCACAACATTGTGGGCCGAAGGGCCTGTACTGTGCTGTAGTGTTCTATGTTCTATGTTCTAAGACTCACAGAAGGGTGTTCTCTGGGTTCCCTGTGTACGGCAACACTGAAACTGATAAAGTCAGTTCAACAGGGGCTTCCCTGCCATTCAGTAAGGTTTGTTTTCTTCGGTTTGTTTTCTCTCTTTTTCTGTCTTGTTGAAGGGTCAATGACCTGAAACGTTTTCTCTATTTCTGTTTTAAAATGTCCAGACTTTACAGATTTTTGCTTTGGAGCTCTGAGCCAAAGTCTTCACTTGATATATGCTGCGGGTGTTGTTTTCTCCACAAACTCCCCTGTGTTACAGAGACAGTATACCACCTGCACTGCTATCTCTAATCAATATTAGTTAAACATTTAATTAACTTATATTTCATGTTGGTAATTCACAGATTATTTTAAGTAAATCAACCAAACGGAGCATCTCCTTTTCCACTGCATGCTCACTTTCACTGGTTACATCTGTTTTTACAATGCACTCAGCTAACATTGCAATCTCTGATTGCAGTCTTTGCCGTAGCAGATACCTTGTACTGGAATTCACGGTCTCAACCTGTGAGCAACCAGCTTCCAGCTCTCAGGAATTACCCCCTTGTCAGATAAGCATTTACAACTGATGACAGGTTATTGACCTGAAACATTATCTCTGCTTCTCTCTCCACAGGTGCTGAATATTTGCAGTAGTTTCTTTATTATTTTTTCAGATTTCCAGGATCCTCAGTTTTTTTTGCTTTTTGGCTTTCTTTCACTTACAACTAACGGACTGTTGAATGATTACCTAGTAACAGCTTAACTCCTAATTGGTCAACTGCTCACCACCTTGCAGTTTTTGAATTCTAAATGAGGTTCTCGGTGTCAAAACTAAACTTCAGCTTGGCCTACCCACAACCGAATTCTCAATCTCTCACACCGGTTATAATGTTCTCCCTGAACATCATGCTCTGTGCTTTATTTCTGGTTTGCGGTTTTTCAAATAAACGCCAGTGGAAATTTGGAATTTTGATAAGAACATAAAAAAGAGAAAGAGTAGGCCACTTAACAAGACAAGATCTCTTTATTAGTCACATTGTACATCGCAGCCTGCCCTGCTATTCACTGAGTCTGGCCGATCTATTCAGACCTCATCTCCTCTTCTGTGCCAATTCCCCTCAGCCCTCAATTCCCTGATCATTCTAACATCTATCCAATCCTTTTTAAATATCCCTAATGATCCAGACTCCATCACCCTTGGGGGGGGGGGGGGGTCAGAGAATTCCGGAGATTCACCACCCTCTGCCAGAAGTTCCTACACATCTCAGTTTTAAATGACTGCCCCCCCTACCCTTGTAACTATGTCTCCTCATTCGAGACCCTCCCTCCCTCAAGTGGAAACATCTTGGCATCTACCCTGTCGTGTCCCTTTTATCCTCTTAAAGCTTAGATGCTGGGGTTCAAATGGAGCTTTCAAGACTGAGTTAGATTTTTGTTGGGTGTAGGTATCAATATAGAGAAAAGGTGTGGATCAGCCATTAACTACCTGAATGCGAGAATAGACCTGAGGGGTTACATGTGCTGCATCCATTTCTCTTAAAATTGATAAAGACATTCACGTTATCTTAGTAAGTACAGCAATGTATTCTAAACATTGTAATTTTCACAGTGATAAAGGTGCTCTCAATTCTTTAGTATTTTTAGTGAGATGTATTTATCAGAAAAAGAATCAGATTTAATATCACTGACGTATGATGTGAAACTTATTGTTTTGCAGCAGCAGTATAGTGCAAAGATATAAAAATCTATAAATTACAAAAATAATTAAATAGTGGAAAAAAAAGGAATAATGAGGTAGCATTCATGGATTCATGGACCATTCAGAAATCTGATGGCGGAGGGGAAGAAGCTGTTCCTGAATCATTGAGTTTTGGTCTTCAGGCTCCTCGATGGTAGTAACGAGAAGAGGGCATGTCCGGGATGGTGAGGATCCTTAATGATGGATGACGGCTTCTTGAGGCACCGCCTCTTGAAGATGTCCTCGATGGTAGGGAGGGTTATGCCTATGATGGAGCTGGCTGAATCTGCAATCCTCTGCAGCTTCTTGCAATCCTGTGCATTGGAGGCTTCAGTCAGAATGTTCTCCACCGTACATCTATAGAAATTTGTAAGAGTCTTTGGTGACATACCAAATCTCCTCAAACTCCTAATGAAGTAGAGCTGCTGGCGTGCCTTCTGCGATTGAATCAATGTGTTGGGCCCAGGATAGTTCCTCTGAGATGTTGACACCCAGGAACGTGAAGCTGCTCACCCTTTCCACTGCTGACCCCTCAATGAGGACTGGTGTTTGTTCTCCCGACTTCCCCCTCCTGAAGTCCACTATCGATTCCTTGGTCTTTTTGACGTTGAATGTGGGGTTGTTGCTGTGACACCACTCAACCAGCCAACCTATCTCACTCCTGTAAACCTCATCGCTATCTGAGATTCTACCAACAACAGTGGTGTCATCGGCAAATTTATAGACTTAATGTATAAAAGACTGAAACTAATAAGTAAGGGTATCAAGAAATATGGAACAAAAGCCGGAAAATGTGATCGAGGTTCAGACTGCCCATTATCTAAGTAAATAGAGTAAAAGTCTTGAGCTGAATTATCTTTAGTTTTGCATATTGCTAAAATAAATGATTTAAAGAAAAGTGTGAGATATGCTCCCCATCATTGAATAACCCGTCTTCTTGTTTTAGGTCTGCAATCTAGAGTGTGAAGGGAAAGTTCCATCGTCTCTCATGTGGAAAAACTGCAGAAATATCATCTCTGTATCTCCATTGTTACCACTGAAACTGAGCACATCTCAAGCCAGGAGCCTGCCTTTTGGTGTTGCTAGAATCTTTGGGACACTTGGAAATACTCACGACGTTCTCCAAGCTGTGAAGAATATGTCACCCATCAGGAGCACAGAAGACATCTATGATGATGAAGCTGAGGTGAACAGCAGTCCACAAGATACAGTAATGCCTTCAGACAAGAGGTCCTATGATTTCCAGGCAGAGTCACTGGCTTCCAAGCCAAATGAAAGGTCTATGAAGAGGAATCATGATATCAGCAATGCTGTAGAAAGCAAGAAAAGTTTCCAGAAGAGATATGGTGGTTTCATGGGCATCAGGAAATCAGCCAGGAACTGGAGCAATCTGATCAGACAGACCAGTCAGAAAAGATATAGCAAGTTTCTTCGGCAGTATCTTGGACTGACAACACGTTCTACTGATGACAGTTTGCCAGGCAACTTGGCTGCGTAAATGTAAGATTGTGAGATTTGATAGAGCTAATGCCTATGTTAGTTTACAGGGAAGTCAGCCTTAGCTCTAGCCTACGTCATTGCTGGATTTAATACTGACACACTTAATCTGAGAGTAAAAATATAGTCATAAACCACTCGCATCAATCTCCGAAGGCTCATTTGCTTCTAAAGGAAAATTAAGATCCTGGAGTTCACATCATTTGTTGTTCATTTAAAGAGCCATCACAATCTGAAAAGGTTTTGAGCAGGACATTAAACCAGATTGGTGGGTGGGAGGTGAATGAAATGAAATGGTGGCAAACTCAAGGACATTAACTCACCATTGATTGGATTTATCTATCTATGAATGTTGACCTTTTGGACCTTAAAAGCTGCTGCTCTGGAAACATGTCAATTGTTTAACTAGACACACATTCAATGGAGAATCACACACTGATATAACACAGAAGAAGGTGTGTCAGTTCTTTGTAAGAGGTATCCAATGATATCCTTTACTGCAAAACTGGGCAAAGATTTTACCATTTTGAAATTATTATTGAATCTGCTTCCATCATCCTCGCACACATTACATTCCAATTTGCTATAAATTGCTGTGTGAATTAGTTTCTCCTCATTTTCATTTGAATTTGAAGGTTCCTGGTATGGTTAAACCAGCCTATCAGATTGGACAATAGTAACTTCCCATCAAATTGTTCATCCCTATCGTTATCTCCTGGAAGAGGCAATTGGCTAAGTAAAAACCCAAAGCTAGTTAAGAAAAAAAAATCTTTGGCAACTCCTTTAAGTGATTGAAACTAATCCAGGGCATCACACTAATATACAAAGATCTGAAAATGCTGGATACTCAGCAGGTGATGCAGCATCTGTGAAAAGAGAAACAGTTAACATGTCTGGACAATATTGACTCTTTCTCTTCCCACAGACTGTGTCTGACTGTCGAGTGTTTGTAATATTTTATGGTTTTATTTCAGATTTCCAACATTCACAGTTTTTTGACTTTCATGTTACTTGGCAACACTTGCCTTTTCTTGGGCTAAAATGAGAAAATTTGTTTTAATCTGAGGTAATAAGATATTGCTTTAGCTTGTAATTTCTTTTTGAGCACAAGATTACAACAATGACAATACAGTATAAATAAAATAATGCATGGCACCCTGACTCTCCAGATTTCACTCATCCCCATTCTATTCTTCTTTAGAATTGTCCCAATTTTTTTGACATGGATCAGGAATTTTAAGTTTTACTCTCCTACCATACTATAAGATGGTTATTTAATGGACTTCTGTTATGAACATCAGTGATAAAAATATATTTGGTACCATAATCCCATTCTACCTTCTGATCCAATTTCCCTGCTCTATTCTTCTATATTGACACATGCAAGGCATAAAATTTCTACTGTTTTTCCAACCTTCTACATATCCTTGGTGAAAGATGGATGAAGCCCTCTCCCACACCCCAACTCCAACTCCAAAGGCTGCTTACATAGACTGCTGCTGAAGTCACAGGAAGTCAGATGAATCCTCCCATTCTTTCCAATACATAAGTCTTTACTAAAGAGGTTTATTTGTTTTTTTACCCTTCACTATCTCACCAATCCATCAATTCAGAGCTTCATTTCCCGGGGATCACACACAGAAACTATTCAAGGAACAAGTCTCATTATGATGAGAGCAGTTAGTGATAACTCATTACCCTCCTAAGGTTAGTAGGTCACATGAGAATGAAACTAGCTTTTGCAGTTATTTTACTAGATCAGGGTTCCCCTAACTATGGCAACCTTTAGTTTGCTCTGCTGAAAGGGAGACTTGCATATTGCACTGTGCTTGTCCTGAGGCATGTGCATAGCAGAACAGGTTCTTCCTCTACATGCTCCTGCTGTTATAAAGAGTAGAGATTGCGGACTGTAAGTTGGGGAGAGGTTCATGGAGTAGAAGGAAGGGCAACAGCAAGCTAAAGGCAATGATCACTAGGATCATGCAGATGGCCTGGGGATATCTGGCAAATGATAGACAGGGGAGTGGGGTGATGAGGAGATCTGCAGCAATGGGAGGTGAGGATGCAAAGTGAAAGGCATCACCCACTTGGAAGCCTGCTTGCTTTGCCCTGAGAAAAGCCCCATAAGCAAAAATGTTTGAGTACCCTTATAAAAAAACAGATCTATGTTGGAATACCATTAGACGTTATATTAAAAAACCCGGCATACGTATGTGCAGTTAGATGATCTCACTATTTGGCAGTCTCTGACTGCTCCTCCTCCTCCACTAACCTATTCAAAACAAAACTCAAGTTAAATAGCCCTAGTGTTTTAGAATTAGAGACTTCAGGACTGCCTAAGAGAGCAGACAATGGCAGCATCCTCTCCCTTATTCTAGCTGTGGTCACTGGGACCATAAAGAAAATACGGGACAAAGAAAACCAGTTCCTTCACTCACTCTACTCAACTAATATTACAAACAAATTGGTTCTACTTTGCAACTTCAATGTAGAAAATTATCCCTGTAGACTTTCACTTCTTTTAAAAACCGCCTGACAAAGCCATCCAGAGCAGGTTAGTGGTCCATTGCAATTAAACCCTGAGGTTTCTTCCCAATCCACAATGGTAATCAACCAATAGTTATATCACAATAATATTAACTCAGTGGCACAGCTCCAACTGGTTATCTCCCAGGGGTGATCTCTGAATAACTGGAGATAATGGTGACAACAATCTGGCCCTAGAAAAGATTGAAAAGATCATTCTATTCATTCCAAACATGTAGGGGATCACTCGAGCCTCTTTTCTAAAATTGCAACCATGTAAATGCTCCCAGATAAAAACTATCTGTCCTCTTGCTTGCACCCTGTAATCATCCTGGTGAAGCTATTACTTCCATTTTAATGCTATGAAATTCATTTCTTTGTTTAAAAAATATGAGAACAAAAGTAGTTAACCTTCTTGTTTTTGCCTTGTAATGAGTGAGCTATCCATGAATAGACACATTACACCTTATTTTGTGATTTTCAACAGTGAAGGCTGACTTCCCTTTCAATAGTTGTATTTAGTTTAGCTGCTGCATGCTATGTGATCAGCAAAATTATTTCTTAAACTGCTTTTTTTGATTATGCAGCCATAATAGCCTGTATTTTTGGATCTGATTAAAAAAGACACATTCTTGGTTCAGCCAGCTTGCCTGCCTGCAATTCCTCAACATTGAGCATGACCAATAAAGAGAAACTGGTTTCACTGTCACAACAGCAAAATATTTGTAATGTTGTTTGTACTTTTGACCACAGTTTTCAGCATTATCAGTGTACATAGGAAACTGAATAAATTAGCTTACTATTTATTTACTTTCAGTGTTGCAGGCAGATAATGGTTTATCCAGAATTACTCCTGTGCATTCATTTTTCCATGCTTTCAACCTTTTTGGCCGACATTAATTAAAAATACAACCCTGGTTCAAATATCCTGAACTGCTCTCACTGACAGAATTCCTTGTGCTGCATTTGCATCTGTCCCTTGCAAGTTAAATACATATTCATCAAACAGAATCATAGAGTCATATGGCACCTATCCAAAACACATTCATATACGGACATGCACTTGATCATCCACACATGCATACACACAGCAAACACATTTTACACGCATACACTGACATATTTTACACAATACTTATGTAACAATTCATGTACCAATAGTAAACATACTATTAATGAATTAAGGTCTTTATGTGCACCTCATGACTTACTTCAAATTATTCGCATAATCTTCTCCTGACATTATTTACCTCAGGGGTGTATTCAGTGGCAAGTGCATAAAATTTATTTAAACAACATAGAATCAAATTTAAAGATCCTTCACCTGCCCTGAAAGATAAAAGGCCACCATCTACCTGCCCGGCTTTGAATGCATTTTAGTCAATTCACTTCAACAGACAGTAACATACGGGTGCAGGAGGGGACACTTTCTGTTCCCCCCCCATCCCTGACTCCACTCTCCAGGCATTATTTGTAATACTGTTAAATCATCGATTTATGAAACTCACTTAAGAATCAAATCACTTAAGATGAAAATAACTTATGCTCATTCACCCTTCCAGTTATTACACAATATGGTTGTTGAAGGGTCATATTCTGTGTGGAGGTTGGTGACCAGTGGTGTACCTCAGGGATCTGTTCTGGGACCCTTACTCTTTGTGATTTTTATAAACAACCTGGATGAGGAAGTGGAGGGATAGGTTAGTAAGTTTGCGGATGACACAAAGGTTGGAGGTGTTGTGGATTGTGTGGAGGGCTGTCAGAGGTTACAGCGGGACATAGATAGGATGCAAAGTTGGGCTGAGAAGTGGCAGATGCAGTTCAACCTAGATAAGTGTGAAGTGGTTCATTTTGGTAGGTCAAATATGATAGCAGAATATAGTATTAATGGTAGGACTCTTGGCAGTGTGGAGGATCAGAGGGATCTTGGGGTTCGAGTCCATAGGACGCTCAAAGCAACTGCACAGGTTGACTCTGTGGTTAAGAAGGCATATGGTGTATTGTCCTTCATCGATCGTGGAATTGAATTTAGGAGCCAAGAGGTATTGTTGCAGCTATATAGGACCCTGGTCAGACCTCATTTGGAGTACTGTGCTCAGTTCTGGTTGCCTCACTACAGGAAGGATGTGGAAGCCATAGCAAGGGTACAGAGGATATTTACAAGGATGCTGCCTGGAATGCGGAGCATGCCTTATGAAAGCAGGTTGAGGGAACTCGGCCTTTTCTCCTTGGAGCGACGGAGGATGAGGGGGGACCTCATAGAGGTATATAAGATGATGAGAGGCATTGATCGGGTGGATAGTCAGAGGCTTTTCCCCAGGGCTGAAAATGGTGGCCACAAGGAGGACATAGGTTTAAGGTGCTGGGGAGTAGGTATAGAGGAGATGTCAGGGGTAAGTTTTTTACTCAGAGAGTGGTGAGTGCATGGAATGGGCTGCTGGCAATGGTGGTGGAGGTGGATACGATAGGGTCTTTTAGGAGACTGTTGGATGTGTACATGGAGCTAAGTAAAATAGAAGGCTATGGGTAAGCCTAGTAATTTCTAGGGTAGGGACATGTTCGGCACAGCTTTGTGGGCCGAAGGGCCTGAATTGTGCTGTAGGTTTTCTATGTTTCTATAAACTGGTGCAACATTTGAGGTTGTGATGATCAGAATCAGATCACTGACCTAAATGACGTGAGATCTGTCGTTTTGCAGCAGTAGTACAGTGTGAAGACATAAAATTACTATAAGTTACAAAAATAGAGCAAAAAAAAAAGGAATTATGAGGTAGTGTTCATGGGTTCATGGACAGTTCCGAAATCTGATTTTGGAGGGGAAGAAGCTGTTTCTGAATTGTTGAGTGTGGATCCTGTACCTCCTCCCCCTTGGTAGTAATGAGAAGAGGGCAAGTCCCAGATGGTGACGGTCCTTAGTGATGGATTCCACCTTTTTGAGGCACCACCTCTTGAAGATGTCTTTGATGGTGCGGAGGGTTGTGCTCTTGACAGAGCTGGCTGAGTCTACAACCCTCTTGCGAACCTGCGCACTGGAGCCTCCATACCAGGTCATGACGCAACCAGTCAGAATGACCGTGCATCTATAGAAATTTGTAAGAGCCTTTGGTGACATACCAAATCTCCACAAACTTGTCAATTGGCAAAATTATCAATGTTTGATATCATTGCACTGTGAAAGTGACAGCGATCATGGGATCTCCAGGTTAGACTATGCCTGTAGTTACTGTCTGTGACTCACTGATACTTCACAGGGTATTGCACCCTCTTATCCCTCTCCAATGCAATGATGGGAAGGAAGCAATATGAAAAAAAATGTATAGTAATTATTTTTCACTCTTCCTGCCATGCTGGATAATAGTACCGAGGCCATCACAGCTTTAAAGTTTCCACTAAGTAAACTGCCCTTCCTAACTCTTCACAGTTGTGTCCAGAATCTTGTTACTCATGTAATTGCATTTTAACTAAGTAAAATCTGCTGATGGAAACTAAGCCATAAACTCATACAGCATGGAAACAGCCTTCAGCCCACCAAGTCCACACCAACCATCAAGCACCCATTGTATTCTCCCCACATTCTCATCAGCTCCCCCCCAAGATTCTCCCACCACCTACTCATTAAGATATCTTTATTAGTCACATGTACATCAAAACACACAGGGAAATGCATCTTTTGCGTAGAGTGTTCTGGGGGCAGCCCTCAAGTGTTGCATTGCTTTCGGCGCCAGCATAGCATGCCCACAACTTCCTAACCTGTACACCTTTGGCATGTGGGAGGAAACTGGAGCACCCGGAGGAAACCCATGCAGGCACGGGGAGAACGTACAAACTCCTTACAGACAGTGGCCGGAATTGAACCTGGGTCGCTGGCGCTGTAAAGCGTTACGCTAACTGCTAAACTACCGTGCCTGCCCTGGAGGAATTTTAAGTGATCGATTAATCTACCTATCCACACGTCTTTGGGACATGGGAGGAAACCAGAGCATCCGGAGGAAATCCACACGGTCACTGGGAGAACATGCAAACTCCACACAGAGAGCAACAGAGGTCAGAATTGAACCAGGATCTCTGCACTTGTGAGGCTGCAGCTCTACTAGCTGCCCCATCATGCTGCCCCAAACTGCTTGAAAACTATTGAAGATAATCCTGTGGAGATGGAGATCTGGCATTTATTTAGCTAGTCTGGCCAGATCTGTTGCACAGGGGTTTGTATGCATCAGATTTGAGAATATGGAGACTGGGGTAGGAGACCATCAAGGACTTGCTGGAGAAAAGGGAGTTAAAATAGGATCCAAGGAATATTGGCAGGTGAAGGATTACAATGGATGAATGGATGACAGAATGTGTTAGTGAGAGAGGAGATGGAGGTTTCTTCCATCAGAAGTGGAAGGTGACGTACATGTGGAATTAAAGCTGGCCCTCACCACCAAAGCCAGCCCCTGTGTCTGAAAGGGAAGGTGCATTGTAGCTGCAACAGGTGCCAGCTTTCTGGAAAGCAGTCTGACCTAGCAGACATTAAAGAATGGCACGGTGTAGGGTAGTGCAAACCCCAAGACTTTCCAATGTTGCACTGGAAGAGGAAGATACGGTGAATATGAAATACCATTACTTAATTTCATACTTGCAGCCATCACCTCCAAACAATGGTAGTGTAATTTAGAGGATAGGTCCAAAAGCTGGGTCTGCATGTGGTGAGGCAATGGTCGCAAGTGGCCAGAACTGTGGTAGGAACAAGGCTTGTGCAGGTATTCTTGTGCAAGAATACGTACAGGTTTTGCTTCAAGGGTGTTAGATCTGCATTTCAGTGGGATGGATAACCAAAATAAAAGGTTGATAGGAATGCTGAATGCAATATTTGGTGCATAGGTCAGCTGCCACAAAACCTGCAAACAAAGACAGTATCAAACTTGCACAGGATTCTGCACAAAACTTGGAATCCAAACTTTTCAGCATAGAAGTGCTAGTAAGCTCTTTTTAACACACACATGGACCTAATGACAACACAGGATCCAATGCTCATTCATTTCCTCTTACACTAAAACAACAGTAGAAGCCACCTAACATGCTGCCATTAAAGCTCGACTGGTACCATCAAGATAAAGCAAATATCTCCAGCTTCGGGTTGGAAAGAACTCCATCTGCAAAAGTTCATGGCCATTGTAACCTTGACACTCCTCACCTTGCAGTGAGGTTGCAGCTATGGACATAGCAGGTAGCAGATATCAAGGAGTACAGGCATATTAAAATCTAGGTATCTTAGACACTGTTCTTTGATTCTGATAGGGCAATTGTGTCCCAGGCATCTTGGACAGATACAGCCTCCTTCACAGGGTCTTTTTCCTCACTTCTCCCACTCCACCCTACCAATTCTGGCAGCTCACCTCGGTCTTCATACCTTCCCACTCATTCACCTAGTCATTATTTCAAGGGAAATGCCCGGGTATAAGAGCAACTGGCTTGTGCGCCACACAAGCATCAGCAATTTTAAAGAACACTACAAAGCACCAAACCTTATGGAATCATAACAAGAACTACTAAAGGTCTATTACTAATAAAGGGTTTTCTTCATAGCAAGGCTTCTTTTATTCATTTTTCCAGAGCTGGGCTTTGCTGGCAAGGTCAGTGTTTATTGCCCATCTGTAATCTTTAAGAAGTTCATGATCCTTTTGAATAATACACACAGGAGACAAATGGCCCTTTCTATAACAGTAAAGTCTTCAGCCATGTGAGGATAAGATAGGGGACTAACTGGAGTGTCATCCACCGGAATGGCAGCACTGCTGCCAAATCAGTGTTTCATATCACTATGTCTGACATCACTGTCTACCTACTCCGCATGCCTCTGGTGGCCTTAATTTTGCCTGGGCTAGCAAATAATGGAATTACCATGACTTACATTTGAGTTTATGCACACCAGATATGGTATGGACCTGAGATATGTCTATAAATGTGTTAATTTTATGTCCCTAGAATCAGCCATCAGACATACATAAACACGTATGTATCCACTCACGCACATACACATACACATTCGACTTAAAACTACACATATACAACACCCAACTGCAAGCACTCATCTGCACACCATCTACCTACACAAATAAGCAATCATCCACATAAAGAGACTTTCATCTCTCTACACATATACATGCACATATATGTGTAGAGTATATGGATAGATGATCCAAATAGAGTCATAGAATTGTACAGCATCTATCCATATACATTAATATACATACATACACTTGATTATCCACACATACATACACACATCAAGCACATTTTACACACATGTATTCATCTACACACATATAGACATATTTTGAACATGTACACACTTAACCATCCACGTACCATTAATAAATGTATTATTGATGAGTTACGGTCTATATGTGCATATCATGGGTTACCTGAAGAACTAGTTTCTGACAATGTCCCCCATTTTTCATCTACTGTTTTTTGCAAGCTATATAAGATGGAAACATTGTCCACGGGGATGGTACCAGAGGATTGGAGGGTGGTGAATGTTGTCCCCTTATTCAAAAAAGGTAGTAGGGATAGTCCAGGGATTACAGACCAGTGAGCCTTATGTCTGTGGTGGGCAAGCTGTTGGAAAGGATTCTTAGAGATAGGATCTATGAGCATTTAGAGAATCATGGACTGATTAGGGACAACCAGCATGGATTTGTGAAGGGAAGATCTTGCCTCACTAGCCTGATAGGGTTCTTTGAGGAGGTGACCAGGAAGATTGACGAGGGTAGTGCAGTGGATGTGGTCTACATGGATTTTAGTAAGGCATTTGACAAGGTTCCGCATGGCAGGCTTCTTCAGAAGGTCAGAGGCCAAGGGATCCAGGGAGGCTTGGCTGTGTGGATTCAGAATTGGCTTGCCTTCGGATTGGAGGGCTGTGACTAGTGGTGTCCCAAAAGGATCGTTTCTGGGACCTTTGTTTTTTGTGATATTTATTAATGACTTGGATGAGGAGGTGGAAGGGTGGTTAGCAAGTTTGCAGATGACACAAAGATCGGTGGTGCTGTGGAGTGTGGAGGGCTGTTGAAGCTTACAGAGGGATATTGATAGGATGCAGAGCTGGGCTGACAAGTGGCAGATGGAGTTCAATCCGGAGAAGCATGAGGAGGTACACTTTGGAAGGACAAACTCCAAGGCGGAATACAAGGTAAATGGCAGGATTCTTGGCAGTGTAGAGGAGCAGAGGGATCTGGGGGTTCATATCCACAGATCACTGAAGGTTGCCACACAGGTGGATAGGGTGGTTAAGAAAGCTTGTGGGATGTTAGCTTTCATAAGTCGTGGGATCGAGTTTAAGAGCCGTGAAGTAATGATGCAGCTTTACAAGACTCTGGTTAGACCACACAGAGTACTGTGTCCAGTTCTGGTCACCTCATTATAGGAAGGATGTGGAGGCATTGGAAAGGGTGCAGAGGAGATTTACCAGGATGCTGCCTGGATTAGAGAGTATGGATTATGAGGAGAGACTAAAGGAGCTGGGGCTTTACTCATTGGAGAGAAGGAGGATGAGGGGAGACATGATAGAGGTATACAAAATATTAAGAGGAATAGATAGAGTGGACAGCCAGTGCCTCTTTTCCAGGGCACCAATGCTCAATACAAGAGGGCATGGCTTTAAGGTAATAGGTGGGAAGTTCAAGGGAGACGTCAGAGGGAGGTTTTTCACCCAGAGAGTGGTTGGGGCATGGAATGCGCTGCTGGGGGTGGTAGCGGAGACTGATATGTTGGGCAAGTTAGATAAGCATATGGAGGAATTTAATTTAGAGGGATATGTGGGAGGAAGGGGTTAGATAGTCTTAGGAGTGGTTTGAAGGTTGGCACAACATGGTGGGCTGAAGAGCCTGTATTATGCTGTATTGTTCTACAGTTCTATGGTATCAGACCTACTTTTACTCTTTCATTCAGCTTCAAATGGAACAGCCAAGAGGTCAGTCAGAATAGTTAAAGACACTTTCAAGAAGCAAGCATTGTGGGGGATATTCAAAACTCAGCAAGAAGTATTGCTGCATCAATTTCTTCCCAAAGCACTTAACAACACCCCATCCTTATCACAAGGTGTACACCCAGAGAACCCAAGAGAAGACTGAGTGCAAACTTGGGTCTTGTTTGGCCAAATTTGACTTTCAGAGTTGATTGGAAGCAGTTCAGTCAAAATTATGCCTCTGACAAATCCAAAGGAAAGCAGTTTCAACCAAGACAAGCATATTCTGCGTGTCTGAGTTTTCTTAGCATCCCTAGCTAATCAAGCTCACATGTGGGAGATAGTAACTAAGGCATGCAGACCAAAGGATATTTGATTGAAACTAGTGGCAAAATCTGAAGTATTCATGTAGATCAAATAGTCTCTGAGAATAATCTTGATGGTGAATTGTTCAAATTGTATCTAATGCTTTACAGCACCAGCGACCCAGGTTCAATTCCGGCCACTGTCTGTAAGGAGTTTGTACATTCTCCCTGTGTCTGCATGGGTTTCCTCCAAGTGCTCCAGTTTCCTCCCACATTCCAAAAGACGTATGGTTTAGGAAATTGTGGGCATACTATGTTGGCACTGGAAGCGTGGCGACACTTGCGGGCTGCCCCCAGAACACTATGCAAAAGATGCATTTCACTGTGTGTTTCGATGTACATGTGACTAATAAAGATAGCTTATCTTAAAATTCAAGCAGGTCTGACAAGTAAACAGAACTTTTTTTGGTTAAGATTTGGAACCAAGAGGTCCAAAAGTTAATTCAAATTCAAAACAATAAAAGAGATCAAGAAGTACCCTGAAAACCAATTACTCGACTAAGTTTATAGTTATTACTCATTTTAAAAAGAAAAACAGTTATTATGATGTGAAATGCGTACATTGATGTAACATAGAACACTGTTGAACATGTAAAAGGGAGATCGAGAAAAATAACCTTTCTTTAAAAACTAGGGGGCAGCAGAGTATCTGTATGCATGAACATAAATTGCTCCGTGTATCTGTATGCATTGTTATACTATGATTCCATTGGGCAGGAGTGTCCCTGCTTTCTAACAATGACACTGACCAGAACACTCAGTCTGTAGCAGGAGCTGAAGACTCAATAGGTATATAAATTAAATGCTGTGCCTGTCAAATAAATCACTACTTCTTTTGATGTATTCATACATTTGTGAGAGCATTACAAACATGACCCAATTTTTCCCATCTATACTCTTAGCAGTGCACAAGGACTGATGTCGTTCCAAATGAAACAGGTGATGCGTATAACATTTATTGTGACCACTACATCACGTAGTGCTGAAGACAGCTCTATAACTAAAAAAATTAAAGATAAGGAATTGCTTAAAATAATAAGAGTTGGGAATACTTCAAAAGGAGAGTGTCAAAGTGGGAATATTTTAAATATTTTCTTCAAATACAGCATTTATAATAACAAGCTTACTACTAATAGCTTAACAGTTAAAGTGGGATGCTCCTCAGATCTTATTACTTGCAGTGGTGAAGATAGTTTCAGATGCTGCTATTTAACAGACAACCTGATGAAATTTGATATGGGGGGGGGGGGGTATGAAATCATTCATTCTGGATCCAAGAAAAACAATTGAATATTTTCTTATGTGAGAGACTGAGAAGTGTAAAGAAACAAAGGTGTCCAATTACTTAAAACATGCACAATGGTACAAAAAGGAATCATAAAGGGTTATATACTTTACTCAAGCATCAGAAATCAATCTTAATAATGATAATTATATGATAAATTCCAACGTAATGTGAACTGTGGTTCAGTGACATTCTTGCCTCTGGGTTGGATGGTCAGGAATTTAACTTCCACTTCAGACACCAGAGCACATAATCTGGAGCATGTTGATGAGAATGTGTGGAGAATTTAAAAAAATGAGATTAATGTAGGATTAGTGTAGGTGGGTGATCGATGGTTGGTGCAGACTTGGTGCGCTGAAGGGCCTGTTTCTGTGCCTCTATTCCTCTTATCAATGCCAAAATTTCTGCACAGGATTGAGGAAATATCAGGCTGCCTTTTGCCTGAAACAAACACGAGGCCCTGTTAATCCTCTCAGGTGGTTGCAAAAAGATTCAAGGTACTAACCAAAGATCCACCTCAATTTCCTCGGCATTATTATCCTCAGAAAGAACTTCAGTATAAGTATATATTTTCACATCATTTTCACACTGCTGTTTGTAAGACTTTGCTTTATGCAAGCTGGCTACTGTGTTTTCCTATATTACCCCAGTGATAAAACTAGAAAGAAAAACTTCATTTGCTCTAAGACATTCTGGGACAACCTTAAGTTTTAAAGGCATGATATGGATGCATTCTTTCTTTTTGCCCATAACATGTGAACCAGATGCAGCCCGCAGACTAACACTGGCACAGCATAATCTGGCCTTGGCATTTGTGCTGCAGTATTTTTGAAATTATTTGCAAATTATTAAAAGGGTTTTCTTTAGATTCTCTTTTAAACAATGTCTGATAACATGTGCATTCTTTATTTGCTCATTTCTCATGTATAGTTTGAAATTCCAGAGTTTTTGTTGAGCTGTAGAAGTGGGGAGAGATGGGGATCCTTGGGGTGAAAATCCCCTTCTTTTCCTTTTATTTATTATCATAGACAATGCATCACATTTGTAGATTAATCTTACAGTTACCAAAGGCTGAAGACCTTTAGTCAGAAGAACACAGGACATTGGAACAGGAATTGGACGTTTGCACCCTCAAGTCTGCTTCACAATTCACTAGGACTAAGATGGATCCTCCACCTCAAACACCATTTTCCTGCACTATCCCAATATTCCTTGATTCTCTTAATATCCATCAATCGATTAATCTGTTTTGAACCCAATCACAATGAGTGGACAGAGGATTCCAAACATTCACCACTATTTGAATTTCAGTCCCAAGGATCCACCATTCCAGACACCAGTCTGGTGAATCTTTGCTTCATTCTCTTGATAGCAATGATATCCTTTATTTTAATTAAGGAAACCAAAACAATGCACTATGCTCCATGTGTGGTCTCACCAAGGCTGTGTATCAGTGTAGCAAGACACCTTTTCTATTGTATTCAAATCATCCAGCAATAATGGCCAATCTACTGCTTGTCCTCCTAACTGCCTGCTGAACCTGCATGTTAGCTTTCAGTGGCTTGTGTACAAGAACACCCAGGTGCCTTTGAACATCAACATTTCCCAATCACTCAGCATCTAGAAAATACTTAATATTTGTTTTGTTTTCTGCCAATCTGGATAAACCCACATATCCCCACATCTGGTACATTGTTGCCATGGATTGGATATCAGGAATCTTACTGAATAGTGGAGCAGGCTGGGAGGGCGGGTGTGCAGTTGGTCTACACTGCTCCTGTTTCACATGTTCTCAATTAGCTTGTCTATCACGTACATGCCATGGCCAAGAAAGCTCACCAACGCCTCTACTTCCTCAGGAGGCTAAAGGAATTCGGTTTGTCCCCTTTGATTCTCACCAACTTTTACCGATGCATCATAGAAAGCATCCTATCTGGATGTATCACAGCTTGGTACAACAACTGCTCTGCCCAGGACCACAAGAAACTGCAGAGAGTTGTGGACACGGCCCAGCGCATCACGGACACCAGCCTCGGACTCTGTCTTTACCTCTTGTTGTCTTGGTGAAGCAGCCAGCATAATCAAAGACCCCACCCGCCTGGGACATTCTCTCTTCTCTCCTCTTCCATCAGGTAGAAGATACAAGAGCCTGAGGGCACGTACCACCAGACTTAAGGACAGCTTTTACCCCACTGTGATAAGACTATTGAACGGTTCCCTTATACAATGAGATGGACTATGACCTCACGCTCTACTTTGTTGTGACCTTGCATCTTATTGCACTGCACTTTCTCTGTAGCTGTGACACTTTACTCTGTACTGTTATTGTTTTTACCTGTACTACATCAATGCACTCTGTACTAACTCAATGTAACTGCACTGTGCAATGAATTGACCTGTACGATCGGTATGCAAGACAAGCTTTTCACTGTACCTCGGTACAAGTGACAATAATAAACCAATACCAAATATCCTTTTGAAACATCTTTACATCCTCATCACTACTCACATCCCAACTTAGTTTAGTGTCACCCTTCCAAATTGCCAGTACCTTCATTGAACCACAGGTAACTATCAATCTCAGGTACAGCATTGATTAGTCAGTATTATCCAAATAATTATAAGCAAAAAAAAATTATACACAAGAGACTGCAGATGCTGGAATCTAGAGCAAAAAGCAAACTGCTGGAGGATCTCAGCAGGTCGAGCAGCATCTGTGGAGGGAAAAGAATTATCAATATTTCGGGTCAAAACCCTGCATCAGAAAAATTCTTCTCAGGCTGCCTTCACCTGGGACAAAAGAAAACAAACTTGAATAAAGTCACTGCATTTACAATCCTAAGAACAAAAATTCAAATTCCACCAAGCTTTCCAAGATATTGAATTCAATTTAAAGAAGATAAATTAAAAGTGACTATGAAGCTATTGTATATCGAAGAAAAGCTGCCACTCGATCCAATCTGGTCTATATTTTTCTTCAGCAATATGGTTGGCACATATTTGCCCACTAAAGTGGCCTCAATTGTGAAAACTATAGCTGAGTAATAATAGTAGTAAAAACACTCACATCCCAAGAATGAATTTTTAGATTGCAGAATTCTTTGATATTTCTGGACCAGGGAGATCTGTTATAAATTTTAATCCTTGTAAAAAACTGTTTAATGTTGGATTTTATGGGCACGAGTTCCCTTTTGGTAAGTTTTCCTAGTGGAAAGCAGCAAGCTATATTCTCACGTGGGGATACAGGTCTGAGGCCATGTGTTCTCATTTTCTAGTAAATAGGAGCATTATCCAATTGATCCAGAGTGGGAACTTTACTTGAACATTCCCATTCCACGGTTACAGAACCCAATATTAAGTCCTAGCGAAGACTAGTTGGCTTAGAACTTGCAGGATTACAAACCGAAGCACTCCTGGTTTTCTAGTTCTTTAAATGTGCAAGGTTTATTGTTTGTTTTTACAATCAATAAATCTTTCCATAATTGTGACTCAGATCATTTATTTGAGAAGGTACTCTAAGAAGCCTGATAGCAACCATTAATCGTAATGCCACTTCTCGGCAAAGTCAACACAGCTTTTAAAAGGAAATCCACTACTACCTAGATAGTGCATCAATGCACAATCAGAATTGGTGGAGAACGGAAAGGTGAACTTAGATTTTAAAAAAAATAAACCTTTGTGAGCATTTTCTTCTTGAAATTTCCCCAGACTCAGGCAAAACTGCATGGAACCCACTGCACAAAGCTACATTTACCTTACCTTCTTTTGCTTTGTACTCTGTCCTACCACATCAAATGCAATATTGTGCAGACTATGCAATGTTGTAGTAATACTTCAAACTGCTTGCATGTTCGTAGTATATTTCTTCAATGATTTGACAAAATTTAAAAATGCCTTTAATTCACATTTTCTTTTCTTCCTTCCGTCAAAATGAAACATGAAGTTAATTCTTTAACCCAAACATTCAGGGCATTGCAATTTATTATGTTTAATTCACAAATCAAGCAAGTGATTCCTTCAGTACAGTCCAACTCCAGTCCACCAACTCTTTGTCGTTCTTTGCTAACCAGTTTGGCCAGTTGATGGGGGCACTGCCTCTGTTCCAAGTGGTTTCATCCTTTCATTCTTCATCACAGCTTCTCTCTGTTTCAGGGACTTGCCATGGCTGGCTCTCAAAGAGCGGGCAGGCTGGGAAGGAGGCAGCAGCAGAGAACATGGCAAGAAGTTTAGTTGTTTTTTCCCAGGAGAGTGCTATTCTCCTCCTCTTCAAATCTTAAGTAAGTGATTGCAGGAGCCTTCACCCTCCCTTGAGAATAACACAACTACTGAATGAGCATTGATCTGCTAAGGTTAGCAGACATAATTTCCTGAGTCTTTTATGTTTCTTGTGGGATGTGGGTAGTCCTGGCAATGCCTAAATACCTTTACCTTTGTGGCCTAGAATGTGAAAGATATAAACTTATGTATTTGTCACATGCATAACATTGCACGTGGGATAAATAAGGGCTTATTTATACAGGTTTACGGATAAAGTCATGAATGCCACTTGGCTCTAAGGCAACACCGACAATACTCTGCCCATCATGCTAAACCATAGTCTGCATTAATCCTGTGCATAGCAGTGCTGCATCATTAATCAAATAATCTATACTGCAGCATCCATGTCACCAGATTATGCTTATTATAAATTCTGCTGACAAAGCCATGAACTATTTTGTTCTGCCTTATGCACACTAAGAATCTTACAGTGTACTAAGCCTCCACATAACATTCATCGATATCAAAAGGATAGTGAATTATTTCAATGCAGAACTAGCTACAGTCTTCTTGATACAAGAAGCTGAGGAAACGTGCATGGCTGAAAATGCAGAGGAAACATCTCAGGTATAAGAAGGTCATGTGTTTGAGTCCCACTTCAGAGATTTTAGCACATAACCTACTCTTACACTTCCAATGCAGTATTGAAGGCCAACTGTACTATCAGATGTCCCATCTTTTGAATGATGATTAAACTGTGGTTACATTAACCTCTCAGGTGGACATAAAAGACCCCCTGACATTTATTTGAAGAACAACTAGGGGCTTCTACCAATTCTCAGCCAATATTTATTGGGGGGGAAGGAGGGGAATTCACATTCCCATGAGAATGACACTAGCACTGAATGAGCAATATTTATCCCTCAACCAACATTATAAAAACAGATTTTCTAGTCATTTTCTTATTGTGCACATATTTACTGCAATTCTTGCATATAAATAATTCTAACCTTGATACTATAACTTCATTGGTTGTGAAGCACTCTGGCACATTTTAGAGCTGGAGACTTGCAAGATCTTTCTTCCTATTGACAACAAACTGTTTATGGATTACATTATCAGTGCTGGCCAGAGAGGACTAAAAGCAGGAATGATACAAATAACACCCATTGATACTCACAGGGGGAACTCCTCTGGGTCCGCAAGGAAGCTTTCTGTCCCCTTTCATTCATTACTGGGATAACAGGTCGAACTGGTGCTGGTCGAATACCAGCATTCCAGTCAGATCTTTGGGTTAATGCTTTGGCTTCTTCCTTGGAAACAAAACTTCCTACAGCACCATGACTTGCCCAGACTGGACGAAGTTGCCGTTTTTGACTTAAGTTAAAGTCAAGAGACATGCACATCTGAGCACAAATCAAATACAAGAAACAATGATAAGTGTTTTATAGTAGAACAGATGCAACAAATGAGACTACTATCAGGCAAGACCAATGGAAATAATGCAGCTCCAGAGAGATGGGACGGTAGATTCATTCGGCACATGATACGACTGCTAGAAAGGAGATACAATATCTAGCTGATCTCTGTGGGTGATGGAACTATAAGTTAGGGTTGGAAGATTTGTGCATCGAGTCAGACATAAAAGATGCCATGGTAATATTTTTAATATTTTGAAGATGAGGTGAGTTTTCCCCAGTAGCCCCACCAATATTAACCATCAACATTTTAAAAATACACTCTTTTATCATTGGTTCATTGTTGTGGAATCTTGCTGTGCAAGTACTAGCAGTCACATTTCTCAACAGTACAATAGCTATTATACTTCGAGATTATTCACTGGCTTACAAAAGCTTTTGATTTGTTCCAGGTCGTGAAAGGCATTACAGAAATCCAGTTTCTTGCTCTTGCCATCTCAATATGTCAATTGCACAAACTACTCTCTCCATTTCAAATTCTTCTTCTTTCCCGAAAGATTATGAAATTATCTGTCTGCAATGGCAAGAGTTCAAAGGGTATGACAAACCTAAGTGGGCAATTTATTCCTCAAATATGTTGTTATCTTTTGTCTGAATTCTGAATTTTCTTTTTACCATTGACCTAATGTTTGAATGTACCTTCTGGTATTTCAAAGTTTAACTGCAGTGAGAAGTATTATTATCAATAAAATAAAACCAAGCTTCATTCCCCTGTAATACTGAAGTGCAATAAACAAGAGTGGTCAGTAGGTGTCACAGAAGTACCAATTCTGGCTAGTTGAAGACGGCACAGTTTCTTCACCACATCCCAGAACTGCAATTGGTCTCTATCAGTGGAAGTACCTTTACACCACACTTAACTGTAGGTCTGCTGGATAATAATACAACACTGTGTTCTAACAAGTGACATAGATCAGCTTTGAGACACCACTCTTTCTTTCTCCATTTTCTTTTATTTTGTTTCTGCTGTTTCTTGCTCCATGCTCTTCATAGTCTGGAGTGTTGTCCAGTATTTCAATCACTTGTAACGATTTCAGGAATTGGGTGGACAATTGGCATGGATAAATGGTGTGATGTCCACATGTGCCAGTGTCCGTGATGGTGGACAGCCCTTCTGACAAAGCCATTCCTACGTAAGCTGCAAGATACTGCATGGCTACAGAGAAGGTTTGTCACAGGAAGTACCCGAGAAACCTGTTTGATTACCAACAGAAACATCAGATTACCTCTTTAGGGCAGGAGGTGGGGGTGGTTGGAGATGGAAAGCACCAAGGTGTAATTGATGCTTCAATTATGTACCACTTAGATCAGAATCAGAATCAGATTTATTATCATTGACATTTGACATGAAATGTATTGTTTTGCAACAGCAGTACATAAAAATCTATAAATTACAAAAATAAATAAAGTGCAAAAAAAAAAGGAATAATGAGGTAGTGTTCATGGGTTCATGGAGCATAGATCTACAACAGAACCATCTTCTGTGAAGACTGGTGTCAAACAAGGCTGTGCCATTTGCCTCATCATATCTCTCAGTCTTTCTGGCCACAATGTTGCACCTTACCTTCAACAAGTTTCCCACACCAGTGGCACTAACCTTTAGAACTAATGGAAAACTGTTCAAACTATAGCAACTACACTGCAGAACCAAGGTTATCCAAACCTCAGTAGTGGAGCTACAGTATGCATTTGACACTTGCACTTGAGCATACTCAGAGGCCGAGCTCCAAACCATCGTCCATGCTTTCAATGAAGCTTATGAGACTGCCTTACACTAAACATCTACAAGAGCAATGTCCTCTATCAACTTGCCTCTGCTGCATTACACTGGTTCCTGACGATAAAGGTTCACAACAGGACTCTGAAAAAAACATGGACCACTTCCCATATCTTGGAAATCATCGATCTGTGAAAGCAGACATCGTTAATGATATTTACCACCGCCTTCAATGCACTGTCATTGAAGCTCAAGGCATTTAAAAATAACCAAACACTGTCTCTGCAAAGTCTTCCAATTCAAAGGAGGGATAAATTAACCCGTAAATCCATGAACCCAGGCCAATGTCTCCCGTGCTGAAGCCCTAGTTATACCAGTCAGCTATATTAGGCAGGCCATGTTGCCTGAATATCTTAAACCAGATTCCTGAAATGAATACTCTATTCTAAGGTCTGTTATGCCAGAGGAAAAGATTCATGGATGTGCTCAGAGCTTCATTGAAGAAATGCAAAATTCCCACTGATTCCTGGGAATCTCTAGCCTATGATTGCTCAAGGGAGAGAAGGAGAATTTGGGATGGTATTAAAAATCTTGAGACCATGCATCAAGGGCACACTGAGACCCTGCATAGGATGGAAGGAACAGACCACCCCCCTGTTATGAACCAGGTTGCTATTTGGTGAATGTCCCTTTAAGGCACCTGGACAGTAGAGGAGTAGTAGTAGTGTGTGTGTGTGTGTGTGTGTGTGTGTGTGTGTGTGTGTGTGTGTGTGTGTGTGTGTGTGTGTGTGTGTGTGTGTGTGTGTGTGTATTATCTCCAAGACGGCAAGACTATAACAGCGTGCTGGCTGTTTTGCACAGAGAATCAAGGACAGAGAGAGTGAGAGAGAGCGAGAGAGAGAGAGAGAGAGAGAGAGAGAGAGAGACTGAGACTGACTGCTGGTCTCTGTATCGACGGATGAAGAACAATAGCTGTGTCTGTCACTACAATCCATGTACGGATTTTTGGAGTAAACAAGTGGAGTCCACTTTGTCATTAACCTGTACTGAAAAGCAGGTGTTTCTGTGGGCGGCCACGTATAGCGATTGCCTTCGGGGTAGCAGATACTTCAGAACAAAGCAGTAGAGATCTTCAGATTGAGGTGTCGTATGGGTTCCATCATGGAACATATGGATTTCGTAAATTCTTTCTACATTCTCTCTACATTTTCTCTTCAGTCAACAGTGGTTTTGTAAAAGCCTTTGCTCACTTTTCACCTTATGACTTGCTGAACTGAACTTTGAGAACTATTCCTAGACTTGGGGTTTGGGAATTTGCCACACGCACACTTCGAGTTTAGTTTTGGGGTTAATGTTTAATATCTAACTATTTTACTTTTCTTATTATTACAAGTAGTTATTAATAAAATAGTTTCCAACACTTATACATGGCTCGTTGTGTTTCTATTGTTGCTGGTACGTAACATCCCAAACTACCCATGTTTTCCCTATCAGCTACCTCCTGCCTCATCTATGGTAGGGTCTGTGGGTTCTACAAAGCCCTCATTAGCTACCTAAGAACCCACAAAACTGGAGTGGAAGTAAGTCATCCTCAATACCGAGGGACTTCCTAAAAAGATTTGGTTCAGTTATGGACTCTGCACCCTGGGAGGAACATAGTTACGTTGGAGAAGGTACAGTGCAGATTTAGCTGAATGATATCAGAGATAAAGACTCGTTGTATAAACTCACATTATATTCACATGGATTTTGAAATGTGAAGGGTGACCTAAATGAAGTATTTAAAGTCATTCAGTTTGATAAGGCAGATAAACTATTTCTAATGGAGTATAATCCAGATCTTAATAATAGGGTTGGACTATTTACAAATCAGGAAGCACTTCTCCACATATGGTTGGTGGAATTTTAAAACTGTTCATCAAAAGTCTGTGAATGCTATATGGTCATTGATATTTTCAAGACTAAGGCTATTTTAAACTTATTGAGTAAGAATGTCAAAGATTTTGGCCAAAGACAGAAAAATTAAATTGAGGTATCAATCAGCTGTGATATTACTGATTGATGGAACAGGCTCCACTCCTTCTTCTCTTGTAACTTCCCTGAATTTATGTGAACTGCAAGGCAATACAACTCAAACCCCACTACCATTTTAATTGTGGCTCTTGGAGAGGTAGCCAAGAATCCTTCAGAAACAGGATGGAGCCTCACTCTAAAGTGCAAATCACTTCAGTTTTTAGGTCTCAAAGGATGGCACACTTGCTGCATCCCAATGGCACTCATCATAAAGCAGTACAAGACATAGCATGTTAGGTGACTGCAAATGGTCTTTCCAAACATGGGGCAGGTGGCAGGCCTACCTCAAGCATTGATCCTCCTGTTATCTGATCCTCCATAGTCTATAACACTCAGTTTTAAAACCATGACTCCAATTGACTTCAGGAAGCCAGCAACCTGTCTGCCACATTCAAAGGAATCTGGGCATTGCCCCTGTGAACATTTTACTGGGTTTAGCCATCAATGTGGTTTGGATATCTAGTTGGAGAGTTCACTTTTCCTCCACATTCACCATATCAAAATCACTCACTTTGCCACCCATACCTTGCCCATTTTATCAAAAATTACAGCACAATGCTTTGAAATTCTGCTGCACAGCAGAAAAATAGATTCAATTTTTAAAAAGAGAGCAAGATAAAGAAAAAATTATTTTTAATCAGCAGGAGCTGTTCAATTAGCCAAGGGGGAAATTAGACAACTTACAGCAGAATCAATATTCTCATATCTGATCATTGTGAATCTACAATCAATAAAGGAAACAGAATCATCAATTGGATTGTCAAGGTAAAGGCTGAAACACAGGAACTATATGGGACACTGGTGTAGCCAACTTTGGTTACCAAGATGGCATAGAAAGGCTAAGAACTAGAAAACATGCAGAGAAGGATTCAAGAACCATCCACACCATCAGAGAAATGAGTAACGAGGGAAAGCTAGAGAGCATTTGAATTCCTGCTGTTTTAAAGTAGATGAATCAAATAAAAGTGTGATTCCAGGTCAGAGACACAGATAAAGGCCAAATTCGGCACTAACAATTTATCCTGGGAATGGCCTTTCAGTTGAAGTCATGGACACAAACACTGGTATCAATTTGACTCACCAACTTTTACCGATGCACCATAGAAAGCATCCTATCTGGATGTATCACAGCTTGGTACAGCAACTGCTCTGCCCAGGTCCGCAAGACGCTGCAGAGAGTTGTGGACACAGCCAGCGCACACTGGACACCAGCCTCCCCTCCTTGGAATCTGTCTTTACCTCTCGTTGTCTTGGTGTAGCAGCCAGCATAATCAAAGACCCTACCCACCCGGGACATTCTCTCTTCTCTCCTCTTCCATCGGGTAGAAGATACAAGAGCCTGAGGACGCGTACCACCAAACTTAAGGACAGCTTCGACCCCACTGTGATAAGACTATTGAACGGTTCCCTTATACAATGAGATGGACTATGACCTCACGTCACTTGTTGTGACCTTGCACCTTATTGCACTGCACTTTCTCTGTAGCTGTGACACTTTACTCTGTACTGTTACTGTTCTTACCTGTACTACATCAACGCACTTTGTACTAACTCAATGTAACTGCACTGTGTAATAAATTGACCTGTACGATTGGTTTGTGAGACAAGCTTTTCACTGTACCTCAGTACAAGTGACAATAATAAACCAATACCAATACCAAGAAGCAGCTGTGATTGTGGAGTTGCAGGTTTACATAGAAGGATGAATTCAAAGGGTCAAATGGTCTCTCTGCTCTGCACCACCAATGGTGATCTCAAATTTCTTTCTTTGCTCAGATATTATCAGTAGATCTAACAAAGCCTGAAAAATCAACAAACTGAAGTAGGAAGAGGGATAGTGCTGCTATTTTGATCACACCTTGGGAACTAAAAATTGAGGCTTCTTTAGAACAATGAAGCAATTAATTTATTCTTGCCTTAAAGACTGTCTACAGTCAAACTATGAAGGCCCTTGACTCAGCTTGAAGCAGGACACTTGGCACAGCAGTTTTTGGGGGGCATCATGAGTGAGTTAGTCGAGGATCTAAGATGATCAATGCACCTCTGATGGCTAGATCCACCACCAGGTGCAAACCACAAGAAATCTGCCTTGATCATTTGGCAATGAAAATTCAAAGGAAAGAAGTAAGTCAACAAAATATCAAAACATAAAATGTGAAATGCTGATCCTGCTTAAGAATGCCATGAACTTGGGATTATGAAATAAACATCATCACAAAACACCTCGGTGGTGAACTTGGTCATTGTCAAAGTCAGGAAGTGATTTACTTTTTCCATTGAAGTCAATGTGCACACTATAAAGCAGATAAGCATATCACTGATTTGCTATCAATCACATTTTGCTTTTTCCAAAAGCTGATTTCATCATTTTCAAATTTATTTGAAAAAGCCAAGAAAGGAAGTATCAGTGGGCCTACCAGTGATTTTACTTTCCACATTTTATAGTTTCCTGATGGATGCTTCTTTCTGTCATGACTCTGTCGAATATGATCAGGGGAGGCTCGGCTTCCCTTCTTTCTCCTGGGAAAATAGACCATTCAAAAATGATAATATTATTAATTTAAGTCACATTATGCAGAATGAACAAAGCTTTGCAGGGAATGAGCCATGCTAAACAAGGCCCCAACACATTATCTGCAGGAATACATTAGGGACATTTAACAGACTCTTAGATAGCCACATGAATGGAAGAAAAATGGAGGGCTATGTGGGAGGAAAGGGTTAGATAGATCTTAGAACAGGATAAAATGTGGACACAACATTGTGCGCCGAAGGGCCTGCACTGTGCTGTAGCGAGAAGTTTTGCGATGCAAATATGTCCTTATGTGATAGGTTACGGAAATGACCACAATTCTAATTAATATATGCCATTAATTAAATCACATACTGAATATCAAAAGGAATAGTCTACTTTATCCAATTGAAAATCTATTTAGGCTTTTGACAGTAAGCTCAATAAACATATTAATAAAATGTAATAAACAAAATTGTTAATTATATCAATTTTAAAAAACATTTGTGATTTTAACATCTTTAATTTGACCCTGGGAAAGTGAGTTATGGCTTTAATAGAATCTGAATGTGATCATTATACCTTTACTTTTATATAAGTTTTTCCATTATCTGTCCAAGAAAAATTATTACCATATTCTTTCGAAAATAGCTGAGACCCAGTATTCCTCTCCAAAGTGAACTTAGGTTCTACCCCTCCCTTGAACTGATATCACTAATAATTGTGGACATGATCCCAGTGTGGTGATGCCCTTGCTGTCCAGAGATTATGCCCAGAATCAGGGGCCGAAAAGGTGACAATGGAGGGCTTTCAAAAGCAGACACTGTGGGGGATAAAGGCCCTGCATTTCCCTTGACTTTTCTATCTGACCCATGCAGACCTTCTGATGAGAATGGCAACTCATTCAAAACCCCTAATTTTTTAGTATCCTTCCTGTGAACTGAAATGAATATAGCTAGTATGGCTGAGAATGCTCCATTTGCATGCCTGGCACTTTGCACTGGAGTAAATTCTGGGCATCCCAAGACGGCACAAGAAAAACAGAAGATCATCAGCAAGTGTCTCTGCCACTTTAAGACTTGTAAGTGAATCCGTCCCCTTGTTCACTGGAAAATGACTACTGGCCTCTGTAATTAAGCCAGAGAGCCTTGAAGTGTTGCCAGTCTGGGGCACCTGCCTTCTAGTAAGTTTCCTTTCACTTACCCAGTTAGCTCAATAGGATCACTGTTGTCCAGGTAGTTGAAGCGTATGGTATCTGTTGGGTGTCGGTCTGAACCACGCCAGGGTGGGAGCTCAAGCCGAGCTTTCCCAGGTGGGGAGCGAGCTGTGGGCTGCTTCTGGTCTGCTGGATCCTTTGATAATGGATGGACTTGCGCCACAATAAACTCTTCTTTGGGTGGAGTCTGGGGACAGGAAGAACCCTGAATTAAGAAGGGCTGCAGAGTCGGTCCCACAAGTTTTGAAGGAGATTGACAAAGAAAATACTTATCCACAATCTGCCTCTCACACTCATTATCATGCACAAAGGCATTGTTGCGTTCTATCCATTTTTCAAGTATGTAGTTTAAAATACATTATCGTGGAATTATAGCAAAGCAAAGGAAAGCATTAAGCCCAATGTGACTGCGCTGGCTCTTTGAAAGAGCCATCTATCTATCTCCCCATGGCCCTGAATTTTTTTTCCTTTTTAATTAGTTATCCAATTCTATTTAAGTCTGCTTCTACCACTGTTTCAGACATGCATTTACAACAACTCACAGCATTAAAAAGTTCCCCTTTTTGATAATTACCATAAATCTCTGCCCTTTGCTGACCATCTACCCCTGGATACCACTTCTCCTCATTTAAAACCATTCAAGATTTCAAGTACCTATTAAACATTGCTCTGAGATCAAGCCCAGCTTCTCCTGAAATGGCTCACCCGGATACCATTTTGGTAAACATACTCCCTATCCCCTGCAAAGCCTTGATGTCCTTTCTAAAGTGTGGTCTCCAGAATTGGATCCAATACTACACCTGAGGCTTTGCCATTGATTCATAAATCTTTAACATAACATCCTTGTTATTTTGCATTCAAAATCATTTTGTTCAAATAGTAGGTTTTAAATAAATAAGTCAAAAGGCTCAATGTTCATGTTCACTGAGTGAAACAACTGGCTGTAAGTGAGTCAATGAGACAGTGTGCTGCACACTGTGATAGTAGGAGTTGTATTTCAGTATTGCTGCAGTGTTTGGGATCTTGGCACCTTAGAGATTAAGAATTATTCTAAATTCTGCTTATTGGGAATCCACAAAATAAATTACTTTGTTAGTTTATTTCAAATCATTAACAAGTTGAATGAATGGATTTACATTTTTTTCCAAAATATCCCCACATTATTTCTTTTATTGACACATTCCCTATCTCCAAAATGTATAGACCTGCTGCTCTATCTCCACAAGGCTACTTGATCAGTAGTTGTCGGTTGTCTGGAGTGGGCAACCTAGAAAGACTTCTGCTTGTTTAGGAATGATAAAGGAGAGAGTGTGTGAAGCATGGGATTAGTATTGGATTTATAGTGGTAAGAAACTGGGGCAGTGAAATCAATTCAAATTGATAAAGAACTATTGAGAGAGGACAGAACAGTGAAATTAGTTTGAAATTGATACGGGGCGTGGGAAGAGAATGGGTGATTATATTGGTTCAAATTAAAACAATGCAATAGTTAGAGAGTAAATCAGTATGACTGGTTTGGGATTGATAAAGGAGTAAGGTGAGAGTGTGCTTGGTGATTTTGTAATCTGTGAGAAGATAGTGGGACAGCAAGATTTATTTGGAATTAACACAGAAGTGTCATGTGAGAGAAAGGAGCAGCGCAATTAATCTTGGACTGCTCTATATAAGTGCTTCTATTTATGATGTAAACTTTTATGTTAACCTGACCTTATTGGAGTCTTAGAATCATACAGCATGGAAACAGGTCCTTCAGCCCAATTGGGCCATGCCGACCAAGACACTCATCTAAGCTGGTCCCATTTGCCTGCGTTTGGCCCATATCCTTTCCTATCCATGTACCAGTCCAAGTGTCTTTTAAATGTTGTTAATGTACGTACCTGCATGTAATGTTGAAGCAGACAATGTAGTGTCCCAGAGGGAAAACACTGAAACATTTGCCCTATGAGGTAATGTATTGGAGAGTATAGCCTAATCACAGTGGCTTCTAGATCTCTCCAGATCTGTAGAAAATACCATGGTAGGAGTGAGCCTTGGCTCGATGGTAGCATTCTCTGAAACTACAGAATTTAATATCTGTTCCAGGCAGTCACATTGAATAGGACTAACCACCAATCCAACCCCCACCCCTCCACTACACTATCAGCTGGTATAGTTATGGTTTCAGCCATTGAAAGATTGTTCATCATGCTGTCAATCAGCCCATGAATCCTTCCATTGCTTCACATTTATCTGTCAGGGTACAGCGTGTGGAAATATGTGACTCAAAAAACTTTTTTACTCAAAACATTTTGAGTAAAATTACTCATTCAATTTCTTGTATAATGCTAAAGCAGGCATAATACTATAGATAAATGTTATAAATGTTACAAACATCATTGTTTATGCCATCTGTTCCAAAATAAGTTCCTTAGTCTTAAAAAAATTAAAATTTTAATCTAAACTGTCTACCTTTGAAATCCAACTTGCAGCATCATAGCTGAGTCATAATGAATCAACTGATATAAGCAACTTGGAACCAGGAGTAAATCTGACCAGACAAGTTATGGTTGACTTGGAATCATATTAAATAAAATGTGTTCATGAGCTTGTCCTTATGTCTGAGAATGCAGCCATTTTTTAAACAATATAATGAACTGAATCAATCTTAAATTGTAATTAATATACAGTACTACCTGGAGAATGTAACATGGTTTGTCAATTGGTTCTTGAGCTTAAATGAGAAACAGCAGCTCTAAGACATTTTCCATTTTAAACACTCCAGTGCACAGAATGAGACACGATTTAACAAAAACAAGGACTTATTTTGGGACCTGCCATGAAGGCAAATATAAAAATGCCAATTTACTGTTCTACAAGGTTTAATTGGCTATGGTAAATTACCCTTAGCATCTTGGGGAGTGGTAGAATCTGGGGAAAGTTGATAGCAATGTGGGGAGAATAAAATGGGATTAAGGTAGTTCTGGTGTAAAAAGATGTTTGATGGTTGGCACAGACTTGGTGGGCCAAAGGGTCTGTTTCCATGCAGCATGACTTTATGAAAGTAACTAATTATGCATTAATTCTTATAATTCCTATAACATACAAGGACTACATAGAGTCATACAGCACGGAAACAGGCCCTTTGGCCCAGCTCGTCCATGCAGTCCAAGGTACCTACCTGAGCTAGTCCCATCTGCCCATGAGCTAGTCCCATTTGCTTGCATTGTTGAATGTAGAATGGTTTGCATTGCCATCTCTGAGCCTAAAAGTCTAACATCAACCTATTCACTAACCACCATCAAACCCATACAAATATCTGGCTTTGCCAACCCACCAAATAAGGATGAAAAATTATTGAAGAAGTGTCTAATTTGAACCTGATCAAATTGTCAATTTGCAAACTTAGTAAAATTTCTTCCCCCAAACTTGGCATGAAAAATAGTATTTTTTAAATAAATAAACGGCAATGATAAAAGTAGCAGCAAACCAAGAAAGAATTGTGTGGGTTTTAAGTGATTGGAAAACAGGCCCCTTGTTTGCCGCACCTTAAAGGTCCTTGTGCAAATTATTCTGTCCTAAACTTATGGATTTAGGTTTAGCTTTGATTCTTTCCATCAATTTCTTGAATAATCTTGCTATCTGAGCAAAAATGAAAAAAACTAGAGGGCTGTCAATATTCACAAAATCATTAACAAATTTTGAAGTTCATTTCTGTTTATACCTTGTACTTTGCCCTTGAAAAGAATGAATATTCCTATAACAGGTTTTAGACCTGCATAAATTCTGCATGAAATAATATGACACCTATTAATTCCTTCTTTAGAGATATATCTATGTTTTTTCCTAGGTATAGAAGCAGTGTGTATTACCCATTTCAATACTGGTAATGTAAGAATAGTTACAGGTATCAAATTAATGAATGCAGCAAACCGCTGATGTACCCTGGGATATGTTACTAACCTTTGGCTTGGTAACATTCAGCTCCTTCACCATCTCAATGTAGTGCCTCTTCCAGATTCTTTGTTCATAGGGAGTAGGTGAGAAGCTGATGTACCAACCTAGTCTCACGCATTTGGGCATCCAGAGTTGGTCCAATTCAGCCAGATCTTTCCAATGCCAGTTCACCTATGAGGACACAGCTACAATCAGTGAGATCACAGGAGCTATAAAACTAACAAAGTGGGCGAGGTACTAAACAAGTAATTCGTATTGTTATTCACCAAGAAGAAGGACATGGAGGGTAGCGAGATCAGGGATGGGCATGCTGATATTTTAGGGCATGTTGATATCAAGAAGGAGGAGGTGTTGGGACTCGAAGAACATTTATGTGGATAAGACCCCAGGGCCTGGTGGGATCTATCCTAGGTTATTGAGAGGAGAAAGGGAGGAGATTGCTGGGGCCTTGACAGAGATCTTTGTATTCTCGTTAACCACAGATGAGGTCTCAGAGGACTGAAGAATAGACAATGTTGTTCCTCTGTTTAAGGAAGGCAACAGGGACAAACCAAGGAATTATAGCTATTATTATCGATAATAGTTATTATTAGTGACATTAGACACAGTCATCAATGATATTAGAGACATTGCTAGTGATAATAAATCTGATTCTGAAATTATTGGAGAAGATTCTTAGGGACAGGATCTACTTCCATCTGGAAAACCATAGATTTGTTAGGGGTAGTCAGCATGGCTTTGTTTGGGGAAGGTCATGTCTTACAAACTTGTTTGAGTTTTTTGAGGAGGTGACAAAGATGATTGACGAGGGTAGGGCATGATTGATGTTGGATACATGGACTTCAGTAAAGCTTTTGACAGGATCCCTCATTGGTATTGGTATTGGTTTATTATTGTCATTTATACCGAGGTACAGTGAAAAACTTGTCTTGCATACCGATCGTACAGGTCAATTCATTACAAGGTGCGGTTACATTGGGTTAGTACAGAGTGCATTGATGTAGTACAGGTAAAAACAATAACAGCACAGAGTAAAGTGTCACAGCTACAGAGAAAGTGCAGTTCAATAAGGTGCAAGGTCACAACAAGGTAGATCGTGAGGTCATAGTCCATCTCGTCCTATAAGGGAGCCGTTCAATAGTCTTATCACAGTAGGGTAGAAGTTGATGTTAGCTCATGTTAGGCTGATCCAGAAGATTAAGGCACATGGAATCCATGGGGACTTGGTAGATTGGATTCAAAATTGGCTTGGCCATCGAAGACAGAAGGTAGTGGTCTGTGACCAGTGATGTTCCACAGGGATCAGTGCTTGGATCTCTGTTGTTTGTGGTATATATAAATGATTTGGATGAAAATGTAAGTGGGTTGATTACTTAGTTTGCAGATGACACAAAAATTGGTTGAGTTGTGGATAGTGAGGAAGGTTGTCAAAGGATTCAGACAGATATAGACCAAATGGAAATATGGACCATGTGCAGGCAGATAGGACTATTTTAGGTTGGCATAATGGTCAACACAGACATTGTAGGCCAAAGGGCCTGTTCCTATGTTACATCGTTCCATGTTCTAACAAATATGAGCAACCCCATCATACAGTATTTACATTGTATCTAAGCAGCCACAAGCTGTCTTTACACAAAATAATTCCATACGAAATACTCAAGTATCAATAGATCTGGGTCAACTCTGCTCTGACTCACTGTTTAGAGTATGTTTAATGGTCTTCCTGCTTTTTGTGATTTTCTGCTTTGTCAGGCAGTATGCTTTCCTCTCCAATTTCACTTATTAAGTTTGCATTGTATACCTGACAGAAGGGAATTTTTAATCTAACCATCTGCTGGGAAACTGCTGGGACTGGATTGCCCAATTATTTCACTCCTTGTCTGATCTGATCCAATCAGCATTGCCACTGTAGTACTGTAGGCGCCAGGTTTGGTCAGTCAAAAGCACTCCCAACTCAGAGCCATAATGTTGTGAATTTATCCCATCTTATAAACCTGCGCAATCAGGTTTTTGTTCAAAAGTAGGGAGTGCTAGACAATCAGAGGGGCTGTCTTTCTGATGAGCCACTAAACATTTTTCATCTGCTCTCTCAGTGTTAAAGATTGCAGGGCACCATTCAAGGATGGCAGGGGAGCTTTTCCTCTTGTCCTGGGCAATATTATTTCCTCAATCATGACCTTAAAACAGATTTATTATTGTCTCAATGAAGCTTGTAGGTCTTATTTGTTCAAACTTTGTTCAACATCATCCCTAAATCTCAGGTGACCAAACTTTAAAAGTATTTTGTTGGGTGTAAAGAACTTCGAGACCTCCTGAGTGGTGAAACTCTATAGTGTAATAAATGCATGATTTGCCAGTAAGGATATCACTTGAGAACAAATTGTCTGAGTTCTGAATTTACAGTTACTCTTCGGTAGATATTCAGCATGTTTTCTTGGCAGAAGGAAGTAGCTCAATA
Organism: Pristis pectinata; assembly: GCF_009764475.1. Lineage (NCBI taxonomy): Eukaryota > Metazoa > Chordata > Chondrichthyes > Rhinopristiformes > Pristidae > Pristis > Pristis pectinata. The sequence continues at coordinate 9,246,657 of NC_067414.1, forward strand.
CACCATCCAAACATTATGCCTAAGCCATCTCTTTGAAAAATCCATCCAGTTTTTTTTTTCTTTCTTTAACGTGTGGTCAAGTCCATAGTTAGCACATAAGGTCAGAGTTAATTCGGATTTCAGAAATAACCATGATAATTTCAAAGTATATTCAAATTATTATCAAATGTTAGGCCTTGAAGGTGTGGAGCAAAAGCAGCTCTACACTGCAGGAATCCCCACCACTTGGGGTCTGTATACTTGATCAAGCTATCTACAATGCAGAATCTTTACAGACTAGAATATTTTCTCATTCTCTACATGCATCTGCTGATTCCACAAATTATCAGTTTGTTTAGTTTTATTGTTAATAGGAGCAAACAACAGACATTTGCTTTATTTGTGACAATAATAAATAAGCAGCAGTTAAATGACCAGGCTAGTAATCCAGAGACCTGCACTAACAATTCAGAGACCCAAATTCAAATCCTACCACAGCACCTGTGGAATATAAGTTCAGTTAATAAACTGGAAATTGGAACCAATACACCAACTGATCTCAACAATGACCATAAAAACTACTGGATTGTCGTAAAAGTCCACCTGCTTCATGACTGTCTTTCAGAGGAGGAAGTAAGGCGTGCCTACCCATCTGGCCTACATGCAATTCCAGACCCACCCTATGCGGTTGACTCTGAACTAGGCCTAGAAGCCAATTGGTTGTACCAGTACTGTTTCAAGAAGACAATTTACCATCACGTTCTCAGGGGCAATTAGAGATGTGCAATAAATACTGGCCTTGGCAGCAACATCCAGATTTTGAAAATGTATATATAAAAAAGAAACCTTTCTGCATATGTGTTACCTGGGCACACCGGCAAAGGCTCCTTGGATCCAAGAAGGAGAAGATGTACAAAGCCAGCACTCTGGGAAGGAAACAAGTGAAGTCCAAAGCTTCCATTGGAACTCTACTGCGCAAATGTTGCTCACAAAATTTCAACTGAGAGACAGAGCATCTTTCAAACAGGTCAAGAAGAATCTTGCGACGCTGTGTGTCAGTCCACTTATCAAACTAAATGAGGATGTGAGGGAATGTAAAAGCACTCATCATCAATGCAGTAATATTAAATGCCATACAAGCTGTTGTGACCAATTAGACATTAAAACCATTAAGCTGTCACTTTTCACCTCCCTTTTCATTTCTTCTCTTCCTTTTTTGCTCTAAACTTTTTCTTATTCTTTCCTTTACTTATTCCTCCCTTACCCGCTCCTCACTGTTTCCTTCCACCTCCTTTATCCACTACCTTACCCTCTGCTCCCTTTCTCCCCTCTCCTCCAGACTTCAACCATTCCTTCAAACCCACCACTTCTCTTTCTCCATTTCTCACTCACCCTTCCATCTCTGCCTCGACACGTTATTTCTTCCTTGTCTCCCCTCACATCTCCCATCTGCTTTTCTCTTCTTCCTCTTTTCCTCTCATTTTCCTTCTTCAGCCTCCCCATTCTTCTCTCCTTTCCCTCCCCTTTTTCTATAATCCTCTCTCTGCACACAGCTATTAGCCTCCACCTCTCATGAGCAAAGCAACTGGAGGTTAGCTTGTGACTTGCCGAAGATAAAGTAACTACAAGAAAGATAAAAATGTTATCATAATTTCATATAGTTCTGAAACTCACTCAGGAAAGGAACTTGGGCTTTCCTTTGTTTACTTTCTATTTCTAAGATAAACCTTTTATATCCCCTACTCTTTCTTCTCCAGTCATGTCATGCATAAACTACAGCTATGAGGACAGGATAGCCTGAAAGAGATCATTCAGAGGAGTGTGCATTGACAAATATATTCAGGTGGCATTCCTTATTCCAATGACAATTAACAATATAAACACTCATGGGAAGATTAATGAAAGTAAAGCACATCAGTCTTACGAGCTGACTCAACAGGAATTACGTGCTGTAGTTCTAAGTCATGGTGATCAAGAAAGTTCATTTACTCATTGATCTAAACAAGTTAGCCAAATTCTGTTGGGGCTTTCTGTGTGTGGCTGCGATTGGTTTCGGAGTCTTAGGATGCAGTAAACGTACTGAGTAAGCTTCACTACCTAATAGACTCACTTCACAACATCACACCCACTTGGGAGAAATATGAAAGGAATGTGCCTTTTGGAACCACAGGCCAGCAAAAAAGAACGAGGTGAAGGTGAACCACAATTCCATATCACACAGAGATAATGAGATAGGACATTCTGAGGAATGTGTTATACAACATTCTTACATAGGAATGCCTCTTGTGAAAACCAAACCTCTTATATTTTACATTGTCTGAAAATAAAGAATTTGTTGGGTAGGGTTTTAGTCTATATCCATGCAAGTAATTTTCCATTGCTGCACCATGCATTTGGAATAGATTTCAGGATCTGCCACCCAGCCTGAACAATTAGTTATAATCAATTGACTTGCTCTAATGATATCACCAATGGCAAGAGGAAGGTCCTAAATACATGTCAAATTCAGCTCCACATGCAGCTAATACTGAGCAAATCAAAAACCATGCTCAATTCTTGATTAACGTGGAGTTAAGAAATCTCAGGATATAACACAAAGATAGGAGGGGGGAATTTATTAAGGGGAGTGTTTTTGTTTAGAAAAAACATTTTATGATGGCAGTTATGAAAAGTTATTGATAATGTAGAACCTTTGGGGAAAGGCTGATCATTATCAACCATCTTGCTATTAGACGACTCTCTACAACTCCATCTTCTCCAACTACCACCTCAACTCTAACCCTTCCTTTCTAAGATAAAGACAAAAATTATTGAATCACAGTTCTGCGTCCACCTCACTCCATTGCTCCATGTTCAAATTCTTTTTCTACTTCTGCAATGCTTACTGCAAAAAACAGCCCTGGTGAAATTTAGGAGCTGTGGGCATGCTATGTTGGCGCTAGAAGCGTGGCAACATTTGTGGGCTGCCCCCAGCACATTCTACGCAAAAGATCCATTTCACTGTGTGTTTCGATGTACACGTGACTAATAAAGAAATCTTTAACAAAAACACCACTGTTGTTGGCAGGATCTCAGATGGCGACGAGGAGGTGTACAGGAGTGAGATAGATCGGTCACAACAACAACAATATCAGCAAGACCAAGAAATTGATTGTGGACTTCAGGAAGGGGAAGTCGGGAGAACAAATACCAGTCCTCATTGAGGGGTCAGCAGTGGAAAGGGTGAGCAGCTTCAAGTTCCTGGGCATCAACATCTCGGAAGATCTATCTTGGACCCAACACATTGATGCAATCATGAAGAAGGCACGCTAGTGGTTCTACTTCGTTAGGAGTTTGAAGAGATTTGGTATGTCACCAAAGACTCTTCCAAATTTCTATAGATGTACAGTGGAGAGCATTTTGACAGGTTGCATCACCACCTGGTATGGAGTATCCAATGTGCAGGATTGCAAGAGGCTGCAGAGGGTTGTAGACTCAGCCAGCTCCATCACAGGCACAACCCTCCCCGCCATCGAGGACATCTTCAAGAGGTGGTGCCTCAAGAAGGCAGCATCCATAATTAAGGACCCTCATCATCTGGGACATGCCGTCTTCTCATTACTACCATTAGGGAGGAGGTACAGGAGCCTGAAGACCCACACTCAACAGTTTCTTCCCCTCCACCATCAGATTTCTGAACGGTCCATGAACTCTACCTCGTTATTCCTCTTTTGCACCCATCTATTTATTTATTTATTTTGAGGCTTATAGTAATTTTTATGTCTTGCACTGTACTGCTGCTACAAAACAACAAATTTCAGGGTGTATATCCGTGATCATAAACCTGATTCTGATTTTAATATCCTAATAACTTCCCATCAGGTGCATTCTCCTTACACTATGATACTCCCAAAGTGCCTCCCTTTTCTGATTCACATTTATTATCACTTGTTCCAATACAGCTACTCATGTTCCACATTTTCTACAATATCCCCATCTCTTACATCCTAAAGCTCATTCTTGCCCCTGCAAGCAAGAAGCTTGCCATGTCACTGCATAAATTGTTGCTCCTGTCCAACTTCTTTGTCCTTCTCCAAGAAGAGAATCAGAAGAGGCAATGATATTACCAAGGAGATCCTTCTCCAAGGAGATGATGCAAATGAGGGGAGTTGTAATGTATTGTTTTCCAATCACATACAATAAAACTCCAATAATTCAGCATGAAACAGGGCCCAGATGAGTTTTTAAGTATCTACAAAACAAATGCATGGCCCTCTTACCCATTTCCCAAGTAATTCTCCTCTTTCTCCAAAAACCTGTTGGGGGGGGGGGGGGGGGGGGGAATAAAAATACATTAGTGAATCTCTGTTTCTTAACATGAGAGATATCCAAAGCAGAGCCACTGAAAGCCTCCAAGATTCTGTCTATAACCACATCATATACTACAAAAATTTCATGCTGAAGACGTCAAGAGTCTTTTCTTTCAACCATAAAAATCTGCATGCATGACAGACAGCAATTTTGCAATAGTTGTGCATAGTTGTTCAAATGGTATGTGATAAAAAAACAAACATATTTTAATTAAAATATTTGATAAAATCATGTTTTTTGGTAATCAAGTCACAAGCATAGCTTCAACTGGAAATGACTCAGAGGTCTCACACCAGGACATTCATATCAGCAAGACAAGCAAGACTCCACTGTTATATGTAACAGTTATATGGTAACCTTACATCATTATGAAAGTCTCTCTGACACAATAATTCTATGATACCTGTAAAATAAATAAAGTTGGTTGATCACATCATGAAGATAAACATTTATCATTTGTCATGATAACCCACTTTACAAAACACGCACTAAAGAAAGGGATCCAAATTCTACTTAGGCACTGGCTGTATACCATGAATAATTAAACAGTATATCCTCTTGGTAATTTGAAATCCCACCCGCTTGCCTTGTCATTGGTAGGCTGATGATTCAGGGGTGTCCAGGAGCTCATCTTAGTCTGCATTTTAGGCCCATTCATGATCTTCAATGGTGCAAATGTCATTTTGAAATATTCAAACTGTAAGTGTTTTTCCTTCCTGTATTAAATCATTCCATTCAAATTGAATCTGAAAGATAGAATGTCAATACATAAATTATAGAAACATAACCAAAGAGTAGTCCCCACCTTCAAATGTAAAGGGAGCTGTTTGGAAAAGGTGAGACCCACAAAAAATTAATGGTTGGGGTGATAACTTGAATTACAGCTACAATGCAAATTCTTGCTGAGTGGCATTCAGAACTTTGAGGGAAATTTCTCTATGCCAATTTTGATGAACATAAATTGAATTCCCTACATTTCTAGACCTTTGACTATTCTTAAGGAAGAGAAGAAAATGCAAGGTATAATAGAAAGAGAAGAAAAGTTTTTTCTATTTAATAAGCACAGTTCAGCTATTAAAAACAATGTCTTGTAGCAAAAGAACAAGAAGGGAGATGAGGAGACAGATGGATGTAAAAGAACCTGAAGGGAGGTACTTCTGTGTCCTTGTCCAAACTTGTACTCAATCATCATTATTAAAATAGAATATTTCCTATTTGTGGGAGTACGCTGTGCATAAAATAAGTGCTGTGTTTCTGAGATTGCAACGGTGACCACAATTCCCAAATAGTGCTTAAATGGCTGTAATTTGGGATGTCCTGAGGTCATGAAAGACACTGTATAAAATACCATTTTCCTTGTTATCTAAGTTCAAATATGAGTTTTCATTGAAGTATAGTACAGGAGGGCTGCTGATATCACTGGATGGGAACCATGTTCTGTAGAAAACCTTAAAAGCCTTCAAAAGATAATTTGTACAATAAATATTTCATATATATGAAAACTTCTCAGCTCCACAGATTTTCTAGGCTTTCTGTAGGTATTTGAAAGATGGCAGATCTTACTACTATGAAATATAGTTAAGCTGAAGAGCAAAGATGCATTTAAAATGAAACTGGATAAATATGAGAGAGATGGGAACAGAAGGTTATGCTAATAGGGTTAAATCTAGAGAGATGAAAGGTGATTTTCATGGAACATAAATACTGGTACGGACCAGATGAGACAAATGGGCTGCTTCTCTACTAAAAATCAAAGATGAAGGATCTAATCAAGGTAACATGCCCATTAGCCTGACTTCTATACCAAATTGAATGATGGAACCCATCTAAATGATATAGTTTTCAGTAGGGTATGATCACACCTGACAAATATCATAATGCAAACCAGGAAGCCACAGCCTGTCTTTTGCTATGCATGTCCTATGCTGTCTGTCAGCAGCATTGAATTAGAAAATATCTCCTATTTTGGATGTCACTCAAAATATTGATAGTGAAACCTTCTACATCCCAGTTCAATTCAACTTTTATAAGGCCTTTGACAACGTCCTACTTCAAATTCTACTTTTTAAGGACAAATAACAATGGTAATCCAAGACAGAACATGGGACAGGATAAGACCTGGCTTGGAAGTACAATGTGCTGAGTTGATACAGATTCAATAACACTTTGGCTTTTTGGTTTGATTTTCTATTGTTTTGTGTTTGGTCTGTGGACTTTACTCATCAATTTTCTCAGCAATTTTGGCAATTTAGTATTGGCTTTTTCAATTTATTATCTTCTACTGATTCTCAGCTCAAACACACTAAGCTGCCAGGTTGACCATCCATATTGTAAGAGAACGAGAGCTCAGGGATGAATTCGACAGAAATTTGCAAGTGCCAATGTAGATAGTGTTTTAATGTCTGAAAGATGACAGTTCAAAAAATGCTGTGTCCCTCAATGATGCACTGATGTGCCAGCCAGTTTAATGAGCTGGAGTCACTATGAGTATGGCTTACCTGATGACTCAGAAGTGAGAGTGTTAGCAATAAACTAGGCTGACTTCCGTAACTGTAAAGATTCTGAAGGGTCAGATATGCATTACCTTCAAACTTGCTATTTGGATCTTTACATCTATATAAACTTTCAAAGAGCAATCCAGTTAGTTGCTCTCTTCTGGTTTTCTCCCACATTCTTGCATATTTTCTCCTTCAATTATTTATTCTACTCCCTTTGAAAACTGCTAGTTTGTATCTGTATCCATCAGCCCATCTCGCAGCATCTTCCAAATGCTAGTTCCTCATTGTATAACAAAATCCTCTTATTGCCTCCAGTTCTTTTACCAATCACTTTATCGAAACCTTTAATGACTTTAGAAACCTCCATCTAATACTCTCAGCCATCTGCTCTAAAGTAAACAATGCCATCTTCTCCAGTCTTGCGACCGTAACTGTAATCCCTTATTCCTGGACTGTCTCCAGCTTCATGTCCTTCCCAGAGTGTTGTCTGAATTGGATGCAATACTTCAGTTTTATGCATGGCTCTACTATGTCCCTGTTTCCATATGTCAACAAACTGCTTTGTTGACCTGTGTTCTCACCTTCAAAGATTGGTGCACAACATTTGAGATCTCTCTCTTCTTGCACCTCCTTTTGAATTATTTAGTATTTATTGTCTATCCTCATTCTTCATACCAAACATATTACTTAACATTTATCTGTGTTGAATTTCATCCACAATGTCTGTATCTTTTTCAATTCTATTATTTTCCTATCACCTGCAAATTTCACAACTGCAGGGAATTGACAGAGGCATGTGCCTAAAAACTTAAAGATACTATAGGAAGAAAATGCTTGGGAATGCTTCAGCAAAATCTTGTGCAGAGAAGGGACGAAGAAGCAACAAACATGTCACTGGGAGGTGACTGGCATCAAAATCTAGCCAGGTGCGCAGGGCAACATACCATGAAACAGCCAGTCAGGGCCCTCAAGGCAGCCACAGAACGGCCTGAGTCTCTGGGGCTACTTAGTGATGGGGCACAGAGAAGCAGATATTCAGTAGAATACCACCTCCCCCTCCTCCCTTACTGCTGCCTAGAGAGTACATGCACCTGTCTACATCAATGGTGCTGAGGTCTAGAGCTTCAGGTTCATGGGAGTGAACATCACCAACAGCCCGTCCTGGTCAAATCACATAGATGCCACGGCCAAGAAAGCTCACCAGTGCCTCTACTTCCTCAGGAGGCTAAAGAAATTTGGTTTGTCCCCTTTGACTCTCACCAACTTTTACCGATGCACCATAGAAAACATCCTATCTGGATGTATCACGGCTTGGTACGGCAACTGCTCCGCCCAGGACTGCTAGAAACTGCAGAGAGTTGTGAACACAGCCCAGCGCATCACGGACACCAGCCTCCCCCCCCCCCCCCCCCCCCCCCCCTTGGACTCTGTCTTTACCTCTTGTTGTCTTGGTGAAGCAGCCAGCATAATCAAAGACCCCAGCCACCCGGGACATTCTCTCTTCTGTCCTCTTCCATTGGGTAGAAGATACAGGAGCCTGAGGGCACGTACCACCAGACTTAAGGACAGCTTCTACCCCACTTTTGTGACCTTGCACCTTATTGCACTGCACTTTCTCTGTAGCTGTGACACTTTACTCTGTACTGTTATTGTTTTTACCTGTACTACATCAATGCACTCTGTACTAACTCAATGTAACTGCACTGCGTAATGAATTGACCTGTACCATCGGTTTGCAAGAAGTTTTTCACTGCACCTCGGTACAAGTGACTATAGTAAACCAATACCAATACCAAAAACCCAAAGCAAATCTTTTTCACCCAGAGGGTGGTCAGTATTTGGAATGAGCTGCCAGAGGAAGTGGTTGAAGCAGGTACATTAACAATATTTAAAAGGCACCTGGACAGGTACGTGGATAGGAAAGGTTTAGAGGGATAGGGGCCAAACGCGGGCAAATGGGACTGGCTTAGATGGGAATCTCAGTCGGCGCGGACCGAAGAGCCCGTTTCCGTGCCGTATGTCTCTATGCCTCTGTCCCTGCGGCTGCCAGGGCGCAACGATGCGCCCGTCACTGTCTCACCTCCATCCTGTCCCACAACAACAGGAGCCATCGCTGCCTCAGGAGTCAGCCTCGCTCGGTTTCTACGGCAACAGCCTCCGCCGCCGCCCCACGGGCCAATGGGGCCTCCGGCTTGTCGTCACGGGATCAGAGGCGCTGGAACACGTTTCCCGGGCGACGAGTATTACCGCTCACCATTCGCCGCATTTTCGCAGCCAATCGGGCCTCGTGTGGGAGGCGTAGTGCTGGGTCAGTCGGCGGTTGGTGAGCGGCCGGTGTTTTGTGGACGGTGAGGGGGCGGGGGGCGAAGCGGTGGTGTCGGCGGCGCTCCGGGTGGAAGCGGGCGGCCGGGAGTAGTGCAGCCTTGGGTCTAACCGGGGGGATGAGGAGGCGAGTGATGGCTGGGGAGCTTGGCGGGGGGCTGCAGGTGGGTGGTATGTCAGCCGGGGGGTGGGGGGCAGCGGGAACGGGGAAGCCCGCGGCTTGGCGTCAGTGAGCTGAAACAGTCGGGGCTGCCGACTACAATAATCCCGGCCAATTTACCTGCTTGAGTTTGTTCTATTCCTTTACTTGATTGCTGATAATGGTGCGGGCGGCGCTTCAGTCGGAGTTTGGGTATCGTTCAAAGAGTGTGCCCTCGCCAACGCGTCCCCCTTTCCCCCCCCCCCCCCCATCCCCCAAGATAAGAATGTTATCTGCATTGTGTTTTTATTTTGCGGGGTGATCTGTTTTCCAATCTATTTCTCCACCTCAAAAAATCTATTTCTTTTTCTCTTTTAAATGGCCCAAATTTGGTGGATGCTACCATATCTGTAGCTTGTCATTGGTGAATCCCTTCAAAACACTTCAGTTTACGTGTGTACTATTTGATGGGGCGAATGATTGAGGGAGAAGGGAAGGTAATATAAACATGAAAACAAAATTGAATCAACGCTGGCTGAAAATACTGGTAACTTGGCACTTGTAGAATAAGATAAAGCAGTCTTGGAAATAATTGGTGCAGTGCTTTGCCCTGTACTCAAAAGAGTAGAATGCAAGACTTGAGTTTGTGCTGAGGCTGTCTGCCTCTGTGTGGAATAATCTGGTTTGTTTTTAGTCAAAAGTAAAAGTAGATGCATTTAAAAGGTTTACAAAAGTCTTTTAAAGGACCTATCCCAGGTACAAAGGGGATAAGGTGCAAGCATGTCCTCTGATGTGTGTTATCACAAAGGAGGGTGTGAGATCTTGTAGGGTGTGACATAAGGATTTTGATGTGCATAATCTCTACAAATCTCTTCCATGCCTGAAAGGAAAAATATTGGTGAAGGTTATGTTTGCATGTTTGAAAAAAAGTCTTAAATGGGATCTGGCAGTGCATATGAAATAAAATTTACATTTTATTAAGTTAAAATAGATTATACCTGCAATGTAGGATCAGCTAAAAACTAACAAGAATTAACTTTAGAACAGAATTTGGGGATAAAATCTTTATTGCAGAGAGTAAACCTTTGATTCAAACTATTTCTGTGATTCTGGAATTCTGTAATACCACACCACTTGTGCAGAAAAATCAATTGTGTGCAGTTTTTTTCTACAATCTTTTAAATGTTCAGAGTTACATAGGAAAGATATGAATATTGAATTTAAATGTGACTTAATGCTATAATGAAAGATCAAGAATATGAAGGGATGCATTCCCATGAGTTCAGTTTCTCGTAATGTTTTGGTTAACGAGACTGTCAACCTTGAATTTAAATAATTCAAGTTGCACCAGCTATCATTTGCAGAAGAGTATTCTGAGCTTCCACCACTCTGCATATCAAAGTGCTTTCTGACCTCACTTCTGACAGACCACTTACCTTGAAATTGTCCTTTTCTATCTGAGCTAATATGAAAACCATAAAAAGAATACGTAATCTATGAATGTTGGGTACCAAATTCCCTTGTTTATATTTCTCTTGCCTATAACAGAGCTGAGCAGGGAAGATCTTGAGATTACAACTAGCTGCCAGTTTACAAAATGTAGGATCAACCTTTTTTCTATAAATTGGTTACCATTCAATGTGGATATAAAAGTTTTGGTACAGAGGTGGAGAAATGAATTATTGTTTTACCTTTCAGTGCCTATTGGGCTTCTCTGACACCAGCAGAGCACAACTAGCCATAGAGTAAAACTCCAAACTGTTCATTAATGTACCTACATTCCTAATCTCAGGACTGATATGAAGTTCGCTAATGTGATGAGTTTTTATTACTATATCAACAGTTATTGGTTTATTATTTTCACTTGTACTGAGGTACAGTGAAAAACTTGTCTTGCATACCATTCGTACAGATGCAGGATTGCCAATCAATGCTGATTTGCAGACTGTTTTGCTTTACAAGTTTCATGCCCACAATGACTCCTGCTCTAAGGCATGCAATAACATTTTCTCCACCCTGCAGTTTGAACTCAATTTAAATTTGAGATCTGGAACTGAAAGTTTAGAAGGCTACTTGATTCCTAGTGAAAATATATTTGGATATTATTACTGTTTGTCATCTGTTTGCTGTCTTTTGGCAATGATATCTCTTAGTGCAAGTGCAGTCTTTATGTGTACTTGGAATTGGTAGCCTACTGGTTATGGTACTGATAATCCAGGAATAGTGAGCTAAATTCTTACCATGGCAAGTTGTGAAGCTGAATTTAAAAAAAAAACCTGTGATCAGGCCAGGTGAGGCACTAGTGGCTTTCATAGCCATTCTGATTTGCGTGCAGCTCCACTACCACTATTTGGTTGTCACTTAACAGCAACTCAAATGCAGCAACAATTTTAATCCATGGTGCATTTCTGCTTCCCTGCAGTTACATCTTTTCCTACCTCTACCCATTTAAGTATGTCTCATTCTTTCAAATTCTCCTTTTGCATCCTGTTCAAGAACCTGATTAGATTATATTTTACAGAGCATTGCAAAGATTGCTGAAGCTTGCTATCAGAGAATACTTGATGTGCAGAAATTTACAAATGTACAGGCTTAATGTTATTCATTTTACTTGAGTCCTTTTAAAGAAAATTGTAATCATAAAGCTGAAATTCCTTTAAAAAGGAAGCTTAAGACTTTTGTAAATGGCTCAACATGATTAGTTTTGAAGTTGCCTGTTTGTAGCAGCAGAGATGTTTGGGAAGGGACACTTTACCTAACTGATTCTATATTGATAGCTTGTCACTGAAGAAGCATTTTGGTATTCTCTTTCTGTCCACAAATTAAAAATATCATAAGAACTCATTTAGTGGCTTTGTTATTTTTGCTTTTAAGTTTACTATTGGAAGTTAAAGTGCCTAGCTTGGTCTGATTTGCAGCAATAGAATCAGGTTTATTATCACTGACGTATGTCGTGAAATCTGTTGTTTTGTGGCAGCAAGACAAAGATTACTAAGTTACAAAAATAAATGGTGCAAAAGACAAATAATGAGGTAGTGTTCAGGAATCGGACAGTGGAGGGGAAGAAGCTGTTCACGAAACATTGGGAGTCTCCTGTACCTCCTCCCTGATGGTAGTGACGTGAAGAGGGCATGTCCCAGGTGGTGACTGTCCTTAATGATGGATGCTACTGCCTTGAGGCACCACCTCTTGAGGATGTCCTTGATGGCTGGGAGGGTTGTGCCCTTGATGGAGCTCTGCAGCCTCTTTCAGTCCTGCACTTCGGAGCCTCCATACCAGGTGATGATGCAACCAGTCAGAATGCTCTCCACCATACATCTGTAGAAATTTGCAAGAGTCTTTGACATGCCAAATCTCCTCAAACTCCTAATGAAGTAGAGCCGCTGGCGTACCTTCATGATTGCATCAATGTGTTGGGCCCAAGATAGATCCTCTGAGATGTTGACGCCCAGGAACTTGAAGCTGCTCACCCTTTCCACCGCTGACCCCTCAATGAAGACTGTTGTGTGTTGTTCCAACTTCCCCTTCCTGAAGTCCACAGTCAATTCATTGGTCTTGCTGATGTTGAAGTGCGAGGTTGTTGTTGCAATGCCACTCAACCAACCAATCTATCTCATTCCTGTATGCTGCCTCATTGCCATCTGAGATTTTTGCCAACAACAGTGGTGTCATCGGCAAATTTATAAGATGGCATTTGAGCTGTTCCTTCAGCAGAGCTCAATAAACACCCTCAGCACTTTATTGTGAATCCTTTTTTAAAAAAAAAAATCAGATATTAAAATTGTTATCTATTTATTCCAGTCAAAAGCAACTGGTGCTGCTGCACAGCTGAAAACATCAGACTCCTTCAATATGTAATTTTGTAGACTGGCAGTTGTTCCTTAACATCTGTTAATTATGTTTAAACCCATCTTGTTTTTTTTAAAACAAGGGTATCAAATAATTCTCCCTTTTGACAAATGATGATTGGTGTAAACTATTATTTAATTGCCAGAAGTGGAAACTTTTGAACTAATGTCTTGATCGGTTGCATATTGCAAAGAATTACCCACTGTGTTTTTGCAGTCCTGCACTTGGGAGTTCTCTCTGCTCTCTTAAATTATTTATCAATTATTGTTGAGTATCAGTAACTTTGCTGTTGATAGGTATTTGATAGGTTAATGGAACTTGAACTTTGCAGAGTTGGGAAGATGCACTGACTTGAGTGAAAAAGAAAAAGACCTGGACAAGTACCTGCATACAGTGTAAACATAACTAGGACTGCAAAGAAGGTTCATCCATTCCTGCATAGAAGGGTGTAACCATTTGAAACTTAATCCAAAATCATGTGTGAACTCTTGATTTTTTAAAAAAATTCATGATTATTTATAATTTAATTTTTCCCATGTTCATTTTTGAAGTGCTGCATGAGGAAAATACAACCACAATGATCAGTGCATAGCATTTCAATTAAAGCACTTGCTTGAAGCTATGTCACTTAGTTGAAGTCTCATCCAGTGCTCAATGTCACCTGATATCATCAATCCAGTATCAAAGACTTGTTTAAAAAAAATTAGCTTGGTGAGGGGTTGGGCATGGGGAGTGCTGTCTTTTGGTTGCATTGGCACCTTGTGTACACAAGAGAATTAACAAATCTGATCCCAGAGATCAATTTTAAACACTGCTATTTTCAAACAGGACTTGATGTTGTCATGGAGGAACCAGAGTTTCCAGCTCTCAAAAAGATGTGGTACCTGAGGAGGTAAGATTTTTGTTTTCCCAATATTAGAATATTCTGTGAGAAAGTACTTTTTAAAATTAATTGCATATTAGTTAGTACACAAGTCATTTTAAGTTGGAAGTGCACTTCATATGCAGCATGTGGCTCCCTAAAGATGTGCATGGCTTTGCAGCAAGTCAGGGTTAGTGGAATTTGCTTTTCATTAAAAAGTTGGCATACGGTTCTGAATGTACTGCGTTTTACCTTTGCTGATGCTGTAAGACAATTTGCAGAATGTTGCAGGTATGCCCTGTTGCCAATCTCCTCTCCAAAAATGTTATCAATGCCTTTATATTATATGACATGATTATTTAATAAATAGACCCACAATGTACTGTGGCCTTTATTACTGACAAGGCCTTTACTGTGCCATCTGAAACCAAATCTTCCCTGGATACTTATGACAATCTTGAAACACCTATGCTTCAGCATAATGTTGGGTTTGTACACAAGTTGTAGATAAGTTATTTGATGAGGCCCTTGGCAGGGGTACAGTACAGCTTGTTTTACAGGAATGAAGTCAACATTAGGTGTCATCCTATTTCTTAGCTCCATGTTTAGAGAGCCAGTAAACTTCACAAAAATAAGTTTGTAGTTATGCCTACAGATTGAGGCAAGGCAAACATTGGGAGTTTCAACAATAACAGCAGTGGGATCCCCACACTCCTCAGTAAGTCATTTATCCAGCTATAAAACCATATGTTTTCCTTGCAGAGCAATGATTAATAATAAGTGACGACTTTTAGGGGTTTTTGCAGACCAAATGCTACTCTGGGATGGGCAGAGCAAAAAAAAACATTGAAGTTTCATTTCAAGAATGATCTGCATCTGTTATCTGACCTAGTTAGTGGGATTCTTGGTATGACAATAGACTTCAGAACGACTGGCTCATTGTCCTGTGTTGGCATGGTTTTCTGCTATGAATCCCAGTGATTCCTGTTGAAAATGTTTTTTGGAATGGATGCAGACAGGGTTTCACATAGCCATCCTTATTTCAAACTGATAAATACTTAAGTTGCATTGGATATCTAAGGGGTTGCTGACACATGTTAAGAGTCAATCTCTTGGGGCAGAATGTTAATCATATGGGCAATGATCACCTCTGGCAGATCTTGTTTGTTTATTTTACAGGTATTAGGAATACCCTTAATTTGAGAAGAGAATCTTTTGGTCTGGGATGAGTGCTATGGTTTGGGAATGTGTTTAATGCTGTGAGAGTGCCATATGGAGATTTTGCCTGACAACAAAAGTGAACTGTTGACTACCAATCTGGATTTTAATGGCCTACTGAAGAATCATTCTTCCATGAGGAAGAAAAAAATACTAATTACTGTACCAGATGAATTCCAGAAACCCAAGGCAGAAACGGAAGTGGGAACAAATTTCAGAGTTCAAGCATGGAACAGCTTGATCGAGCAAACAAAAGTGATTAGAAACCAAATGTTCAATTAGCAAACCTGTTTCTCCTCTTCCGCTAGCTTGAAAAGCATTGAACGTTGAAGAAATGGCTGTGAACGTCAGGGTGATGCTATGGACATTTTATACAGTATTCACACTCTTGGAACAAGCTGATGGCCACAGTATGTTTGCCTGTGAGCCCATTTCTCTCAGAATGTGTCATGACCTGCCTTACAATATGACTTTTATGCCAAATCTTCTAAATCATTATGACCAGCAGACTGCAGCCCTGGCAATGGAGGTAAGCTGACTTCCTGTTCTTGCTATTGTAGTACAGCAAGCTTTTTCTTTGTTAGTAATGTACTCTTTTTAAATCCTTCCCTTCACCACCATACTTGGATTGTTCATGACCATGATTTGCACCACTGGATACAAGGTGCTGAGTTGCCATAATGAGGTTTGGATTTTTAACCCCTCGTGTCCCTTCCTGTGGATTGACGTTAGCTGTTCACTTTCTTGTGCTGATGTGATTTGAAGGTTTAGAATTTGCCATATGAGCATATATGGGTGCTGTTGAATGAAATACTTAAATAGGTAGATATTCCAGTATTGCAAGATAGATATCTTGTAACTTTTTTCTAGAGTTAAATGTGGTCTTTGTGATTCCTTGTATGAATAATGAAGACAGAATTTTGGTGTTTGATTCGGATATGGAGTTGTGGGGTTGGGGTAAAGATGTGGGATTAAACATTGTGCATAGATTTTGGCCGTTTGGGGCAGTGACAGGAGGGGATAGAGTTACTGATGGGTACAGTTCCTGAAGTAAAATGTCATGATTTATTTCATTTCTTTCACCTTGGAACAGTAAAGTTGTAACCTCATTGCTGATTAAAATTTTGCATTTTTCTGAAACTCATGTTTCCTTTAATGGTGACTTTTGAGATCTTCTGTGCTTTACTGCCATGTGTTTGTCTGCAATGGAGTGCTGGATGTTGGAACAATGCAATTTTTCCTGGGAAGTTTACTTTTTTGGCCCAAATCTTTTATAGTTGTTGAACTGACCGAAAGAGCTAGAAATAGAGAGGAAGTCGACATTTGATTTGCACTTTGCATATGGCAGTTAGAGTGTTATTAAGGGTTTGGTCAGTTCCAAGAGAAACATAATTCCTAAATTAAGATTTTAACATTTTGGGCAAATTAGTAAGAAAAAATTTATAAATGCTTATGATTTAAATTTTTAATCAATGTCAGAAATGCACATCATTACCATTTGGGAAAAGAACAATGGGTCAATGTTCCTTATTGGGAAATTGCTCAGGTCTCTCATCTTACGAGAGGTCCAAAGTAGGATGGTCACCCTTGTTCAGCTGTTCACTGACCCATCTGTTACAACCATTTTTGGTTTCAAAAATGATATTTGTCTCACTTGATGATTTTAAATTAATCAGACCAACCAATCTATTTACTGTCCTGTTGCCACCTGGTGGTGTAAATCCTTTTGTATGATTTATAATTTATACTATCAAATGTTGGTTAGCCCTAGGCTGTCTTCTGTTGACAGGTGTTTTTGCTTCCTATTCAGTCTCCTGTGAGGCAAGTTCTTCAAGCTTTTTTCTTCCTTGCACCTGTGTAATTGAGTTTCAAATTCTCAATGCTGATTTTGGGCTGTTCTGAGCCCTGCAGCACTTTTGCAGGAGTCTTTCCACTTTTGAAGGCAGATGAAGCTTGAATTTTCATCTTGAATTTCCCTTTTGAGAAATCTGGCCAAACTTAATCTTCATAACAAATGTCTGGAAGAAAAACCTCTTGTTCCTGGATACTGTCTTGATCTAAAATGTCAACAATTCCTCCTCCTCTTTCTCCCCTCCCCACCACACACACACACACACACACACACACACACACAAGCCTGCTGAGATCTTCCAGCAACTTTTTGCTCTTGTTCTGCTTGTTGGGGTAAGCTTGCTAGTTTTAGTATTCTGTATTTAACCTATATTCAGTCTTGTCTTTTCAGCATCCCTATTGTGCAGTTTCTGTGAATGAGGCTTCTCTAGTAAATGACCTGGCTATTCTTGGCCCCAGTTGGACATATTACCTGGCCTTGTACCTGACCTCTTCTATATTGCTCCCCATGACAAAAATCAATGAATTATCCTGTCTGAACCTTTATTACCGTGGATTGGAACAGCATCTTTGTTCTGTCTACTTGATCTTTGGGTCTTTATTTCAGTAATTCCATAATACTTTGTAGGATTTATTTAATCTGCCTGGCTGAATGAAACATTGTGCTTTAAAAGTATACTGTTGTGGCTGTTAGCTGAAACTGTGCCTGGTTAAATCCAGCCCCTTGTTCTAAGTGACAGGATATGATGTGACTTGCTTCCCAGTCCCCCTGGGAATTGTGCAAAGTGTGGAGTGGATGTAATCAGGGAAAACGCTAGTCACAGGAGGCTGTTGTACAACATCAAATGATTGTTTATCGGGGCCTTTTTATCTGCATTAAGTAATAGAGTATATAGTACATTGAAACCCCATATCTTTACTCTTTCATTCTTCTATAGAGGTAAAGAAACCAATGAGACTTGAGATGAGTGCTCCTGGGAGGAGTTAACTAGTGATTAGGGTATGAACATCAATGGATAGTCAAAGTTCACAGCTAACCTTGACTGAAATTGCAATGAAAGCTCAATGGCTTCTGGAAGTTTTATTACTCTTGCCATTCAAGTGCCCTTCAGAAGTAATATTGAGTCTGAAATTAAGGTATCCTAAGAATGTGAAAAACACAGTATATGAGCTGTTCTTGCCTGACTTATTTTAGATTTCTAATTTTTTTCAGAGCAGATACGAATAAGGGTGCAGCATAAAAAGATCTTTTCACCCGGCGTGCCTTGTATTGGTTGAAAACTTGTTTCTCTTTCCACAGCTGCAGCCTGACCAGAGTGTTTCCAGCATTTACTTCAAATTTCTGGCAGCTGCTGTTTTTTGTTTTATTTTCATGACTGTTTAAAAGGTTTGAGTGTTACTCTACCTAGTGGTCTGCATTTAATACTGGCAATTTCAAATGATTATCATCAAACCATGGTTCGCTGTTAAGATTCTTTAGAGGTGCATTTAAAAATAGTCTTTCACCACTTGAGATCGGTGTTGCCTTGGAGACAATTTGTCAGTTAATGGGTACTGATGGTAGCAGAAATGTAACAGCTGCTCCTTTATTCCATGACAGAATTAAATGTAATTAGTTCAAAAAAAGGAGAGAACAAATCTTGTGTATTGATACATCAGAGGAATGGTTGAGTAGGGAAAGCCAAGAGTATGATCTCCAAAAGGAAAATTTGAAAAGGTTAAGGGAAAAAATGAATTTTGATTATCGGATTCCATTTTACTCAACTTAATCTCAAATGCTGTTCCTTCTCCCCTTTTACATTGTTTGCTGCTGATTGGGACCTGGTAATGGATTAGTGATGCTACTTTATAATTTGGCATTGGAGTGTAATGTCTAAATGATGCAAGGATTCTAGTAATGCCACTAGAGAGTGTAGATTAACCAAATAACCATTACTTGTCTTCCAACAAGCTCAATTCAGATTAGGTAATTGTTGCTGGAAGCATGAAGCATGAATTCTGCTGATCCTTTGATCAGTTAGCAAATTGAACTTTGACATTTTCATCTTTCTGGTACTTCTTACTCTTCATAACTCTTTTATAGCCTAACTGAATAGACTTGACGCAGACTAGTAGTAATGCCCTCTAGCTGGCTGTTAGGCAGTACATGGGAATGAGCTGGCCGGTCTAACTTGTATTTATTGAATTTCCCCATACAGTCTCCAATCAAGGGTAATTTGATTTGTTTTCATGTGGGGTAACTGCAGACTTGTGGACTGGCCCCCATTGGTTCCTGAGGAACAAATTTATTAGGTAATATGCAAAGTTTTTTGGGCCGTCTGACTATTTGCCCGTGAACTATTTGCCCATGCCTGATGTAAATGTGCTTTACTGTGTAGATTGGTTTCGGCAAAGTGTGGGCAGCACACTTTGTGTCTAGCACACTTTGTGTCCATTTAAAAATTTGCTTGATTCCACTTAATAGACCATAGAAAAGTGGTCGATGTCAAGAGCTCTTTAGGGAATAATGCTTGTTTTATTGTGGCTCAAGTGTCTCAACATTGTTATATTTTTTTAAAAAATCTAGTTGAGACAAATTTGTGAAGCAATATATTTCTGGTAGGCAAATTAATTTTTTAGAATAAATGAGGATTGAAAATTGTCATCAGTGGAGAAATGAGTTACAAAAGTAATGTTTTGAAAAAAAATGCATGACCAGTAGGGAGAGTGGGTTAAAATGGCTCAGAACAAAATTAGAATAGAGCAAAGAAATGGATGTGGCAATGGAAAATGTACATATTTTGAAATGTAAAACTTAAGATCAAAAACATCAAGAATAAAGTAGAAGTACAGCTTTATCAGTCATAAAAAACACATCAGCTCATGAAATGCCATTTGGCTGGCTTCTGGGCTACTCCCTGTTATAATTACTGTAACTACAAATATGGGGAGACTGAGTAAGAAATTTTGAATATAATTTAAAGACCATTTGGGGCAGATAGTTTATGTTAGCATTTATAGTCTGCTCAAGATCCTGCCCATCCCTCTGTATCTAACCTGCGCTTTCCCAAAATCCTGTATGTGTACCTGAGGATACACAAGATGCGTCTGCAAGGCATACGTGAGAAAATGTACAATGACAGATCTGCTGAACTGTGGATCCACAGTTGTAGTGGAAGTGTGTGCGGAATTGCAGGGGAACAGGAGTGCCTGAGAGAAGATCAGAGGAGATGGTCGGTCAGTCAGTTAATTAGAAGATGGTTAGGCACAAAGCTGAGGGAAGGAGATGCAACATCTTTGGGTTGATTTAAATTATTGTCCTTCACATTTCTCAGAATAAACTTTTCTGGTTGTGCCATGTCTCAGTATAGTGCTTTCAAACCTGTTCCCTATTAAATCAAGAATATGCAAGTAGCATGACAGGACAATATCTTGGTTTATATATACTGCATGCTCTGTATTAGTAAACATGTAGATAAATACTGCTTATTATTCAACATTGAGTATTTAACTAGATTTTACAAATAAATGCCTCGAGGTGCATCATAATGTTCTCAAACAAATTTTATTCATGTAAGGAGAAATGAAAGCTGCAAATCTGCTAGAGTTCTTCGAGGATAGAGCAAACATTGTGGATAAAGGTGAATGAATAGATGTATTCTCTCAATTTCCAGAAGGGATTTGATAAGGTGCCATAAGAGGTTACTGCCTAAAATGAGAGCACATGAGATTTGTTTTAATATATTGGCATGGATAAAAGCTAGTGGTTAACCAACAGAGCATAGTTGGATTATATGGGTTTTTTAACAATCAGGAACTGATGGGGTGCCATGTGGACCATTGGTGAGACCTTAACTATTTATAATCTGTATTAATGACTTGGCTGAAGTCCATGACATATCAGGTTTGCTCGTGATACAAAGATGGTTGGTAAGTTGAGAAGAACACAGAGCCTGAAAAGGGTTAAAGGTAAGTGAGTGGGCAAGAATTTGTCAACTGCAATATTGGTTTATTATTGTCACTTGTATTGAGGTACAGTGGAAAAACTTGTCTTACAAACCAATTGTACAGGTCAATTCATTACACAGTGCAGTTACATTGAGTTAGTACAGAGTGCATTGATGTGTAGTACAGGTAAAAACAATAGTACAGAGTAAAGTTATCACAGCTACGGAGAAAGTGCAGTGCAATAAGGTGCAAGGTCACAACAAAGTAGATCGTGAGGTCATAGTCCATCTCATTGTATAAAGGAACCGTTCAATAGTCTTACCACAATGGGGTAGAAGCTGTCCTTAAGTCTGGTGGTACATGCCCTTAGGCTCCTGTATCTTCTACCTGATGGAAGAGGAGAGAAGAGAGAATGTCCCGGGTGGGTGGGGTCTTTGATTTTGCTGGCTGCTACACCAAGACAACGAGAGGTAAAGACAGAGTCCAAGGGGGGGGAGGCTGGTGTCTGTGATGTGCTGGGCTGTGTCCAGAACTCTCTGCAGTTTCTTGCACTCCTGGGCAGAGCAGTTGCTGTACCAAGCCATGATACATTCAGATAGGATGCTTTCTATGGTGCATCGGTAAAAGTTGGTGAGAGTCAAAGGGGACAAACCAAATTTCTTTAGCCTCCTGAGGAAGTTGAGTCACTGGTGAGCTTTCTTGGCTGTGGCATCTACGTGATTTGACCAGGACAGGCTGTTGGTGATGTTCACCCCCAGGAACTTGAAGCTCTCAACTCTCTCGACCTCAGCACCATTGATGTAGACAGGTGCATGTACACTGCCCCCTTTCCTGAAGTCAATGACCAGCTCTTTTTGTTTTGTTGGCATTGAGGGAAAGGTTGTCATGACACCATTCCACTCAGCTCTCTATCTCCTTCCTGTACTCTGACTCATCGCTGTTTGAGATAAGGCCTACAACGGTGGTATCGTGCAAACTTCTAGATGGAGTATGTGGGGAAAATGATTTTATCCACTTTGGAAGAGTGAAAAAACAAAACTAAGCAGTAGTGAGGGATTTGGGATCCTTGTACACGAAACAAAAAGTTCAAATGTAATTAAGAGTGTTAATGGGAGTGTTTATTGCAGGGGGTATGGAGTATAAGAGAAGTTTCCGCAGAGTGCTTGTGAGACTGCACCTGGAATAGTGTCTAGTTCTCCATATTTAAGGCAATGATCCTGTGGTTACCTTGGTTGATTCTTTAGATGAAGAGGTTGATGTATGAAGAAAGGTTGGGCCTGTATCCATTGGAGTATTGAAGAATGAGGGGTGATCAGATACACGAGAACTTTCAGGGGAATTAACTGGATGGATGCAGAAATGTTTGCTTAGTGTGCATGTCTAGAACATAGTTTCAAAATGATTGGCTACCATTTCAGATGAAGTGGAGAAATTTTGCAGTTGTGAATCTTTGGAATTCCCTACCTCTGAGCAATGGAGGCTACTAGGGACTAGGTGAATGTCCCTTTAAGATAGAACATAGTGGTGTGTGTGTGTGTGCGGCGTGCTTACATCAACAGAAGATAAAGGATGTAATGACATTGTTGAAGAAATCAGTTAGTCGAAGTCAGAGAGAGAAAGGGAGAGAGACACCAGCCTGCTAGTTTCTCTATGCATGGATGAGAAACAATAACTGTGTCTGTCACTGCAATCCACATGGAACTTGGAAGTAATCCGGTGGAGTTCACTTTGTTGCTGACCTGTAGAAGGAAACAGGTATTTGTGTGGACGGCCATGATTTGGATGCGTTTCAGGGTGAGGAAGCCACTACTGAGTAAACACTGAGGTGTCGTTTGGGTTCCATCGTGGAACATTTGGATTTCGTAATTACTGTCTCTATGTTCTCTACATCTACGTCTTATTTTCAGACTACGGTGGTTGTTGAAGAAGCCTTTGCTCGTGTTTCACCTTATGGCTTTGTTACGGACTCAGTGAAAGTCCCTTTAAGATAGAGAGTGTGTGTGGGGCGTGCTTACGTCAATAGAAGATAAAGGACGTAATGATGTTGTTGAAGAAGTCAGAAGAAGAAGGAGAGGGAGAGGAGAGAGACACCAGCCTGCTTGTTTTCTCTATTGTTGGATAAGAAACAATAACTGCGTTTGCCACAGAAATCCATGTATGGAAATTGGAAGTAATCCGGTGGAGTTCACTTTGTTGCTGACCTGTAGAAGGAAACAGGTATTTGTGTGTGGACGACCACGATTCGGATGCTTTTCGGGGTGAGGAAGTCACTACCAAGTAAACACTGAAGTGTCGCTTGGGTTCCATCATGGAACATTTAGGTTTTGTATTTACTCTCTCTGTTTCTCTACGTCTAATCTTCAGACAACGGTGGTTGTTGAAGAAGCCCTTGCTCATGTTTCACCTTATGGCTTGCGGAACTGAACTTTAAGAACCATTCCGGAACTGGGAGTTTTGGACTTTGCCACACACACACACGAAGAGTTTAGTTTTGGGGTTAACATTCAAGGTTTAACATTTTTGAATTCTAACATACTAACATTTTTACTTTTATTTTACGTATTATAAGTAGTGATTAATAAAATAGTTTTTAACACTGAATCATGCTCAGTGTGATTCTTTTGTTGCTGGTTCGTGACAGCTTGCTGAACTGAACTTTAAGAACCATTCCTGGACTTGGAGTTTGGGACTTTGACACACACACACCACAAGTTTAGTTTTTGGGGTTAATGTTCAAAGTTTAACACTTTTACTTTTATTTTTCTTATTATCATAAGTAGTTATTAATAAAGTAGTTTTTAACACTGAATTATGACTCAGTGTGTTTCTTTTGTTGCTTGTTTGTAACAAGATGCAGTCGTTGAAAATCTAATCTGGCAGTTTGAAAGCCATTTCAGGTACAGGGAAGTTGAGGGATTTTTCAATAACAAAATTGGTATTGAAGCCAAAATCTGATCAGCCATGATCTCCATGAATGATCGAACAAGCTCAAGGGACTGGGTCTGCTTCTGTTTCCTATTTCATGTAAAAACTTGGTCAAAAAAAAGCTTTAAGGAACATTTGAAAGAGAAGGGAGTTAGAAGCAGGCAGATTTAGGTGTGAAATTGAGATTTTAAGTGTGAGTGGTGGAACAACTAAAATAGAAATAGAGAGGTTAGAATTGGAGAAAAGCAAAGTCCTTGAACTGTTGTAAGCTTGGAAGTATAACAAAGGAGAATTTTAAAACTAGAGCTAAGCCATTGAGGAAAACCAGGAAGCATGTTCACATGGAATGATGGATATCTGGAATTCACTCGCCACAAATCAGTAGAATGCAATTGAAATGTTGAGTTCACAGGTACAGAGCAGATGTGATTTGAACTGAATGGCAGAGCAGACTGATACAGCTGAATCACCCCACTGCAGTCCTGTATGTCTTTACAGGAAAATTAAATTTTCAAGCCCAAACTTTTAGCAAGAAAACATTTTCTGTTTATCTTTGGCTTTAGATAAGGCATTTAGAGCTCTTGTTTAATATCTTCAAAGCAATCTGTATCCCCCACAGCCGCCTCCTTTTAGTTAACTTGGCAGAGTGATCAAAGAACACTTTAAATGACTATAAATGTTTTTAATGCTGTTTCATGAAGGAGAACCAGGAGTGTCAAAATTGTACTCAGTGTCTTGACCTTGACTGTAATGTTATTAGTTCATGTTCCAGCAAGCAGTGACTTCTGATGTATTTAAGAGCAAACTCTAATGGGCTCCTTTCACTACAGCTTTTATTTAAGAAGAACCAGTAAACCCTATATCTAATTGTGCAGTGCAGATACAAGAAAGACTTCCTGAAAGCTTTCAGAACACAAGTCATCAGCATAGGCATTTGGAAAAGCAGAGATTTCATGTATGTGTGTCTAATTTTGTACAGACTCATTTAATTATTTTAACTCAAAAGTGATTCTATAGCTGTAGGTGCAAGTTTTTGGACTTGGGTTTTGAACACTCCTTATTAACACCCCTCATAACCAGAGAATTGATGACATCCTCCTGCTAGCTGTGAAGTGAACTGCAAGAATCAATAGGAAAATTGATTATTATTCTAAGTGAATTAATTTTGACCTTTGAGATTTAAGATCTATGATTAAACCCCTGCATTTCTGCAACATGTTCTTAAAGGAAGTTGCAACCTTTTGGCCTCATACTTTTATACATGTGAATTAAATCTTTGTTACAAAGGAAATGGCTTAAGTCCAAATTGTCTCAACTATAATTCTTCACCCCAGATCTCCTCTTAAAGATTGTCTGAACTTCCTCAAATTTCTGCTGTCTTATGCAGAAGGTTGCTAGTTCCTGTGACTCCTTGGCTTCTGTTTTGTTTTAAATTTCTTTTGAGGAACTGTCACTAAAAGACATGTTTTCCACAGGATCAAGAGAGAGTTATTTTGGTCTGATGAATTTATTCTTTGATGCAATGTCTTAGTTCATTCCCATATTAACAGAAGTACATTTGGGTGGTCATATTGATCATGACCAACCATTTATATCTGTTATTGAATAGAAAAATGAGAAGGAACTTGCAGTTGTGTGGTACTGTAAGTTTTTCCAAAGCATTTCAGAAGCAATGATACTTAAGTATAGGTTCTCTTGTTACCAGGAAATGGATTTTGATTTGCAATCTATTTAATATTAAGGCTGGGTTCAAGTTTGAAAATTAATTTCATTGATCTTGTGCCAAAAACTTGATCTGCCAAGGTTCACCTTGGGTGGTTAAAAAAGTACATGAGATTCTGCAAGATATCACTGAGCTTTGGAGGTCTTAACTTTCTCTTTAATGCAACTGATATTTAGAAAATCCAGTTAATTATCTGCGATGAAATATTCTGAATTTTCATTCTAAAAAGACAGCTTTGGGTATGGACTGATCTCTTATCTTGGTCTGAGTAGTCTTCTCATACTATTTAATCCCTCCAAACCAGGTCTCGAGAAATTCAAGAGTTGAGTATTTTTGTTTACATTAGATTCAAAAATCTGGAAACTAATTAACTTGGCAAAATGCTTTCCAAATTCTTAACTTCCTCTGCTCCAATTATGGTTCCTTTCTATTTATCAATAATGAAATAGCTCCTCCTCAAAATCTGAAAATTGAACAAAGGTCTTCAGTATATTCATACAAGTTCAAATGTTGGGAGGCCAGCTGGCAGAGGGGTTGCATCTTCTAGATTTGTTCCTGCTTCAGTACCATTTAATGCAGATGTCAAAATAGTCTGGCAGAACATGGATCCATTTGAACTGCAAGAATAGATGTTAATAGCATTAATCTATTTTAATAGCAACTAAAATGTGGAGAATTAGCTACTTTGCACACTTGACAAGTATGGATGTTACATAGATATTCAAAGGACAACTGTCATATTCTAGACAATTGGAAGTGTCAGCTTTCAGAATGAGCCCATTCGGTAATGATTTTAAGCAAAGTTTTGAGATTGCTTGGAGGTTATTCTTTTGGCTCCATGTGGTAACATTAAAGAGCAGCTTGCTTATAATACCTAGAGTAACACTTCCCCATCAGGAAAGCCTTAAAACTGTTTCTTTCTCTATAACAGACCCAGCCAGTTCCCCTTCACCATAATCACCCTCCATCTGGCAGAACTTGAACTCTCCCTCTTCAGTTCCTCCCACTTTCTCTAAACTAAAGGTGTAGCCATGGGTACTCACATGGGCCCCAGCTATGCCTGCCTCTTGTCAGCTACGTGTTCAAAGCCTACACCAGTAATGCCTCAACTTCTCTGCTGCATTGGGGCTGCTTCCTGCACCTGTACTGAGCTTGTCAATTTCATCAACTTTGCCTCCAACTTGCACCCTACCCTAAGATTCACTTGGTCCATCTCAGACACCTCACCACTCCCACCCAAGTCAGAGGGTGTTATTTATTGCATCCAGTGTGGCCTCCTGTACATCAGTGAGACCCAATGCAGATTGGGTGATCACTTCGAGCACCATCTGCCACAACAGCCAGGTCCTTCTGGTGGCCACCTACTTCAATTCCATATCCCATTCCCATACTAACGTGTCTGTCATTGGCCACCTCTACTGCCATATTGAGGCCAAGTGCAAGTTGTAAGAACAACATCTCATTCTGCCTGGGGAGTCTAAACTGATGGCCTTAACAGATTTCTCTAACTTCCAGTAACCCCACCCCTTTTTCTTCCCCACCCCCACACCTGTCTTCCCTTATTCTTATAGCTCACTTCCCCTACCTTTTATGACCCACCCATCCTTTATTCCATGGTCCACTGCCCTCTCCTACTGGATACCTTCTTCAGCTTTTGGCCTCTTCTACCTATCACCTCACTACATCTTCTCCCCCACCCACTACCTTCCCACTCGCCTGACCTTACCTATCTCCTGCCTGTGTACTCCTCCCCCACCTCCTCCTGGCTTCTTCCCTCTTCCTTTCCAGTCCTGATAAAGGGTCTCGGCCCAAAACGTCAACTGTTTATTTCCCTCCATAACTGCTGCCTGACCCGAGTTCCTCCAGCACTGTGTATTGAGGCAAAGGGATAGTTGACACTTCAGGTCAAGATCCTACTCCAGGTTCCAAGTATCTGCAGTCTCTTTTGCCTTCCTTAGTTTGTGCCTTAACCTCTTCATCTTTGTTCAGACAATTTCAAATGGGTTAATATTTCTAGAATTATGATATGGACAATCACCTGCATCCTTTAAAGTAAATCCCAGGCAACTTAGTGCAACTCCTTGTTTGACACTTAAGATGTGCATTGAAGGATTTACACTTACATTACTTCCAGTGAAAGTGTCAATGTCCAGGCAGAAGAAAAAATTGAATGTTATTGAACCATATCAGCAAGTGCACATACTGAAGCAATAAAATTTCAAAAGCAAAGAAATGGCAGTGCATTTAACATTAATGGAAATAGGCTATGGAGTGATCTAAATATCCATAGCATATTTCAAGTAGGGTAGAGCTGTCCATTGTACAAAAGCTACACTTATGGGGATTGGTGATGGGTTTGAGGTGGAAATGGGGTGGTCAGGCAAAGAGTACTGTATAGAATACCGACTTCAGCAATATGTAGAGCAATTATATGCTGCATCTGGCCCTATTACAACCAGCAATTGCTTGTCTTCAAGTCTCAACTGGCCCAATGCATTACCACCTGGTGTCTAAAGACAACCGAAAGTGACGTGTTTAATTTGGAGAGCACAGTGCCCTTTGTTAATGGATTGGTGAATATGTATCCAGGAAAACCCACCTAATATTCTACAAATAGCAGCATCGGTACAAAGTATTTTAATTCCTCAAGGTACATTAAGGACATTTAAGGGACTCTTAGATAGACATGAATGATAGAGAGGTGGGGAGCTATGTGGGAGGGAAGGGTTAGATAGATCTTAGAGCAGGATAAAATGTCAGCACAACATTGTGGGCTGAAGGGCCTGTACTGTGCCGTAGTGTTCTATGTTCTAAGGGGAGGTAACTTGTTGGGGTGGGGTAATCACAACCAAAAGGATTGCAACTGACTGCCATCTTAGGGTTCTCTTGTTCACAGATGCAACACTATTTTATGCACAGGTATATAGTTAAATGTCGAGGGAGTAAACTTTGAAAGCATTAGAGTAGAAATACAAAGCTTGAGTCTATCTTGCAAGCACTGGAAGGGGGCATATGCATTACTGTCTTTTGAAATATAGATCCAACTTTTTGTCCATAGTGACTGAAGTCAAATTTCCCTCAGCTATGCCATCAGTAGCAACTTGTACCTGGACAACTGCATTAAAGCTTATGGGCTACAAGAGGTTAGTTCCCTCAAATGTACAGAAATCAAGGTGACAAATGTACTCTGATAGCATTGTCATTACTTGTAAGGGTGATCCAGGCCAAAGACTGAATTTGCACTTGGATGTTTCAGTTAATTTAAAACAGGTTGCCACATTGCAAGATTTTCTATATCAGTATAAAATTTATCTTCGTTGAAATGCTTTCAAATGAGATTCAATAAGAATAGCTTATAAAGTGGATCCCATCAATGTTAAGATAGTTATCAATACTTTTGTGCTTCAGGTATTCAGTTTTGCACATTTTTCCCCTTACAGGTTCAAACTGAAATAAGTTGAGAAATATTCAGCAATGTTAAGCTATTTCAGTGTGCTTATAACTTTGATTTACTCCATAATGCTCAAGAATATTTCCATAGGTTTATCCCAATTACAGCATCTGCAGAATGTGTGTGTCTGTCATAACTTGAGTGCAAGATCTGTAGAAATCCCAGAGATCTTTTGGGTCTTCCCCCAAAAATGGGCAGCATAATGACTCAGTAGGTAATACTGCCACCTTGTAGCTCCAGTGATCCTGTTTGTCTTGATCTTCAATGTTGTCTGAGTTTAGACTTTTTTTAAGTCTTGTGTATATGGTCCAGTGTTTTTTTTCCCCTGGAGGTTTGTCTAATTTATCAAAGAATTAAAAACCCAAGATTTTAACTTGATGCAGAAAACTCCCCTCATTGAGATGCTTTTAATCCTACTATTGATCTTTTTAACAAAAATGCTTTGATTTTAGAAATGTTCTATTTCTGTGCAGTCATTATGCTGGAGAATAATTGCATGAAACGTGAAAAGCCAAGAATGTACAAATCTTTGGATCTTGTAGCCTCAGGTGAGCAAGAGGATTAAGACTTAAAGTATTGTCAATTTTACACCTGGTGTTGGTATTAAAATGTTTGAGGCAAAGTTTTGACCTGGCAGTCTCTCAATTAAAGTGAGAAAACATTTTCTACAAACTTATAATTTTGCACATTTACTGTGATTCATGGTCAACATGTGGGGAGAATGCAAACTCATTTTTGCACATCTGGCTAAACAAATCGTGAAAAATTACTATTGTTGGCAGTGCTTCATTTACAATGAACTAAATTTGGCTCTTAATCATTTTCCTGCTGCTTTGATCATTGGTTTCCAGCAGTTTAAGCTACTGGGAAGTGCATGATAAAGTTGGTGAAAGTCCCTTGCAATTCTCCTTCCCCCTTTCTCTTCCTTCTTGGCCCATCTTCCTTTCAACATGCTGTCCTCTGAAAATAATGTTTTCAGTGAGAACAAAGGAGTAGGCCATAGGGCCACCTGAAACCAGCTCTACTATTTAACATGGCTGATCCAATCTTGGTTCCACTTTTCTACCCATTCCCCATAACCAATTGATTCCTCCAAAGATTAAAAATCTGTCTGCCTTCATTGACTACCGCTCTGCCTTCAATACAATAATCCCAAGCAAACTTGTCACCAAACTCAGACCTAGGACTCAACACTTCCCTCTATAACTGGATCCTTGACTTTAACCAACAGACAGCAATCAGTGAGGATAGGCAACAATACCTCTGGCATGATTATTCTCAACACCGGTGCCCCACAAGGCCACATCCTCAGCCCTCTACTCCCTATACATATCACTGTGTGGCCGGATTCTGCTCTAACTCCATCTACAAAGTTGCAGATGATACCACTGTTGTAGGCTGCATCTCAAACAGTGAGTCAGAGTACAGGAAGGAGAGAGAGCTTAGTGACATGTCATGACAACAACCTTTACCTCCATGTCAGCAAAATAAAAAAGCTGGTCACTGACTTCAGGAAAAGGGGTTGTGTACATGCACCTGTCTACATCAATGGTGCTGAAGTTGAGAGCTTAAAGTTCCTGGGAGTGAACATCAACAGCCTGTCCTGGTCAAATTATGTAGATGCCATGGCCAAGCTCACTCACCAGTGCCTCTACTTCCTCAGGAGGCTAAAGAAATTCGGTTTGTCCCCTTTAACACTCACCAACCTTTATTGATGCACCATAGAAAACATCCTATCTGGATGCATCATGGCTTGGTATGGTAACTGCTCTGCCCAGGACCACAAGAAACTGCAGAGTTGTGGACACAGCCCAGCGCATACTGGACACCAGCCTCCCCTCCTTGGACTCTGTCTTTATCTCTCGCGGTCTTGATGAAGCGACCAGCGTATTCAAAGATCCCACCCACCCAGGTCATTCTCTTTTCTCTCCTCTTCCATCAGGTAGAAGATACAGGAGCCTAAGGGCACGTACCTCCAGACTTAAGGACAGCTTCTATCCCACTGTGATAAGACTATTGAACAGTTCCCTTATATGATGGGATGGACTATGACCTCGTGACCTTACACCTTATTGCACTGCACTCTGTAGCTGTGACACTTTGTACTGTTATTGTTTTACCTGTACTATATCAATGCACTCTGTACTAACCCAATGTAACTGCACTGTGTAGTGAATTGACTTGTACGATCAGTATACAAGACAAGTTTTTTCCAATGTACCTCGGTACATGTGACAATAAACCAATACAGCCTGCAGCTCTGCAATAGAATTCCAAAGTTTCATCTCCATCTTAAGTGTGATTTGTTTATGACCCTAGTTCTATATTTCACCTTGAGGGAAGCAAACTGTCAATCTGCCTTGTTAAACTCAATTGTACTTCAATATCCAGTACCAAATCAAGTTTCCAGTCCTCTTCTCCCTAATCTATTGCATTCTTTTTCATTTGAGAAAGTCTTTAAAACTGCTTAATATGCTATTTATTATGCCAGACTTCTGGCAAAAATAAGTGTAAAGTGTATTTTGTATTGCCTTTGAGTAGGATTAAACAAATCCAGCAATTAAGTATCCTTGAAACAGCTTCCTTTTATGAATACCTGTGATCCTGTTCTAGATATTTTCAGCAGGTTCCACAAGATGCTGTTTGAATGGTAGCATGAAATTGTTGCTGGGATTATTTCTTGACAGGCCGCTCCCATTTCGTGACTCCATGTTAGGATGCATGTGAAATGTAATCTGGTTGTAATACAATTAAGAATATTGCATTTCAGACAGGAACAATTGCTAACTGTGGGAAGTTTTGTCACTAAATGCCAAAGCATTTCAGTATCATTGAAATCTGACCCTTGTCATTTTCAATCCAAAATAAGTCTACAGAATACATAGAACATTACAGTACAGGCCCTTTGGCTAATGTGTGCTTACATTTTATCGTGCTCCAAGATCTATCTAACCCTTCCCTCCCACATCACCCTCCATTTTTCTATCATTCATGTGGCTATCCAAGAGTTTCTTCAATGTCCCAAATGTATCTGCCCCCACCATCTCTGCCAGCAGTGTTCCATGCACTCACCAGTTTAAAAAAAACTTGCCTCTGACATCTCTTCTTCCCTCCCCTCGGTAAAGAAACTTACCAGAGATTTGCCTTCACCTCCATTTGCCAAAGCCTCAAGTGGTCCATTCTCACAATGACCACTCTGCTTGTACCTACTTCCTTTTATTCACTGTTGTTAATTAGCCAATCAGCTAGTAAGAATTTGCAAATGTGCCTCATTTAGACTCTTGCAAGGTGAAACTCCTTGAATTCCTTTAGAATTATGGAAGTGCATCATTTTGAAAATGTTTGCTTAACTTTTAAAACTTGTGAAAATTCAAGGGGTGTATTATGATTTGAGATGGGATTTGCATAATATAAGAACTTCTGTTTAGTGTGGAGAAATTTCGATAGCTAATGTGCCCACTTCTATCAGACTTGGTAAATTGCAGCATCCATTTTTCAATCACCAATGGAAAAACAATATGCATCCAGCTAGATCTCTGAGGAAATCTGTGCACACATTCAAGTGTGAAATTCTTGATTCAACACCTGTTCTTCCTGCTGTGAGTCTTTTTTTTTCAAGTTTTCTTGGTTTCAAAGGCATTCAGTATAATATTGTTTGATTCATTACAGAATAGAAAATTAAAATCTTTTGCTCAATGAAACAAAAGTCAACTTCTAACTATTTTGCTTTTGGAGGTATTGTGCTGTGCTTGTCTTGACTTTGACCTTTGCCTTGTTAAAAATCTTCTTCATCCATAAATGTCAATTCTAGACTTTAATATTCCAATGTTCCACTGACCATCCTCCACCTCCCTCTCCACCTGATCCAAAACACGTTTAGTTGTATTGTCATGTACCAACTTGTTCACCCTTCACTAACTTTATTGACTGGTGGTTCCCCAATGCTTTATACTTTTTTAAAAAATCTCTCCAATGGCCTCACCTCCACCATCTCAACTACATCCAGGCCTAAAGTCTTTCACCAGCTCCTTTTACCTGTTTCTCTTACTCGTCCTTTTCTGCATTCCCGTTGCAATATTCCATTGCAATATAGGTCCCATAGCTCTTGGGGAATATTTCTTTTAAGCTCTTCATCTCTCCACCATTTTCTCTCCTTATCTTCAAATTGGTACTCTTTCCTCACTATTCAACTTTCCTATGTAAGAGAGAATACAAACTTAAGTTGACATCACACATGCACATATGGGTTTGTTTATATTTAAAGGTATTAAAATATTGACACCTTTGAAACAATGTGGAGGATTATTTTCAAATATAAATTAAAACTTTTTCTTGGCTTTGTTCTCCATTCAAGTAGTTTGATCTGAATTTCAGTCGCTAGTTGCTAAGAAATTTAAAACTGGGTAATTGTATCTTGTAATTCTTTCATAATGCTAAAGTTGGTGAATGGAAGTGTGGCCTCTTAATTAGCTATAAAAGGCTTAGCATAATCTATACTCTGTGAATTTCTAGTTATTCTAGCATTTTATTTGCTTTAATTTGTGGTATTATGTAACCATCTGTTCAAGGTCTAAATAGTCTTGATTTAAATTCATTTTGCTGTACATATTTTAATGCAAAGGATACAAGAAATAAGAGCAGATAAAGACCATTCAGCTGTTTGATTCTGTTTCTCCGTTCAATATGATTTAATGACTAATCTTCAATCTCAAATCCATCTTCCTACACAAAATTCCAAAGATTCAGACTTCTGAATAAAGAAGATTTCTCTTCTGTCTTAAGTAGGTGATCACTAGTTCTATTTTCCTTTGTCTGGGGAATTCACCTCCTAGCATCTAACCTGTCAAGTGTATTTAGAATTTTGTGTTAGAATTAAAGGTTTTCACCTTTTAATCTGTAGAATCTATAGGTTCATTCTACTCCAGCTTTAGTCCTTTTTCAATTCAGCAACCACCATCTATTCTTCTAAGCCAGCTCTACCTTCTGGGTGAAGTCTCATTACTCAATCAGTGGCGGAATTAAGTAGTTCTACATTACAATCCTGTTGTAATAAAGGTCAACATATAACTCGTCTTCCCAATTGTGTCAGCTGTGGCTCAACAGAAAATACTGATTCAAGATTGAGAACTCAAATCCCACTCTAACTCACACCATCCAAATTGGTACACCATTGCAGTACTGATGGGGTGCTACACTGTTGGAAATGCTTTTTAGTTGAACTGTCTTGGTATTGGTTTATTATTGTCACTTGTACCGAGGTACAGTGAAAAGCTTGTCTTACAAACCGATCGTACAGGTCAATTCATTACACAGTGCAGTTACATTGGGTTAGTACACCGTACATTGATGTAGTACAGATAAAAACAATAACAGCACAGAGTAAAGTGTCACAGTTACAGAGAAACTGCAGTGCAGGTGGACAATAAGGTGCAAGGTCACAACAAGGTAGATTGTGAGGGCATAGTCCATCTCATTGAATAAGGGAACCATTCAATAGTCTTATCACAGTGGGGTAGAAGCTGTCCTTAAGTCTGGTGGTACATGTCCTCAGGCTCCTGTGTCTTCTACCCGATGGAATAGGAGAGAAGAGAGAATGTCCTGGGTGGATGGGGTCTTTGATTATGCTGGCTGCTTCACCAAGACAGCGAGAGGTAAAGACAGAGTCCAAGGAGGGGAGGCTGGTGTCCGTGATGCGCTGGGCTATGTCCACAACTCTCTGCAGTCTGCAATCTTAAGTAGGTGTATCTCATATCAGTAAAACCAGATTATCTGATTATTGTCACATTACCGTTTAGAGTACCTTACTGTGTTTAAATTGGATGCTGGATTCCCAACATTTCATCGGTGACTGAAGCTCAAGCATACTGATCTGTTGTAAAGTGCTTTGCCATCATCATCTTTGGCCCCTAGGATGACATCTTCCAATCTAGTTCTGTGGATTTTGAGATGACTGATGAAGTTGACGTTTGACTCCCAAACTCTACCACAGATGGGACTGCAAGTGTTTGACCATATAGTGGATGTTTTTGTGCATTCTTTTTCTAATTTAGAAGTGGACTTGTGTATTTCAAAATAATAAACTTGAGGTTCTCCTTAACATCCTAGAGCTCCTTATTCCTTTTGAACCAGCATGGGCCAAGGATTCCCATGAGTTGGAGGAATGCTGCACTTCAAGAATGCTTTGAGAACATCCTTGAATCCTTTTCTCTGTCATTTGGTAACTTCTTGCCTCTTGCTGTGACAGTGCTCAGACTAGAGTGTCTGCTTCAGGAGTCTGGTGTCAGACATGTGAAAGATGTGGCCTTCCCATGAGAGCTGATTGTAATTAGGGCCACAATGGAGATATTGGCCTGAGACAGAATACATGGTTTGCTTATCCTGCCAGAGGATTTGGAGAGTTTTGTGGTATATTCCAGAACTCTGTGGCTACAGTAATAGTCTGTCTCAGAAGTATGAATCACTGCAGGTAGATGATGAATTTTGTTCAGAATTTGAGATCTTGATCTAATTTCTTCAAATTGCCTCTGCATGCAATTGGCCTTTGCCAATGTCGAATGTCATCAGATTGCTCCTGAGGATTTGGTTTATTATTGTCACATGGACTGAGAAACAGTGGAACACTTAGTTTTGCAAGCCATTCATACAGATCATTTCAAAACAAGTACTTTGAAGTAATTCAAGGGAAAAGCAATAACAGAATGCAGAATATTGTGTTACATTTGTAGAAAGTGAAAAGAATGTTAGTAATTCTTAGTCTTAGAATTTGTATTTAAGAGTAGGAAGATTATAATAGATGTAATGAATAGATCTACTGGGAGCAGTTTGCAAAGCATCGCTGTGCTCTGGCACCATCTTGAATTCTGTTTTCCAGGATCTTATGGATCGTTTATCATTTGCATGCAGTGTTGTACTGTGAGAGCAGTTTGGTAGGGGTCCTTTAATTTGCAGGTGCTCACTGTATTGCCCATTCTGTCATTTGCTTCAGTGAACAAGTTGATTGTAACTTGGAGCTCAGCCTTCAAATGTGTCCACATGCAAATGTCACATGCTGCAGCACTGTTTCTAAAGTTAGGATGACCTTCGTTCTAGAGTAGAGGCAAAGTAGGTTGAAGAATTTCCGACTTGTTCTGCAGATTAGCTCCATTTTAGCAGGGGCTAAACTGCAATATTATGGAGAGAGAGGTTTAGAAAAGTGCTGGGATGATGAAATGGCCTTGTTTAACACTAGTCGGCCCTGAGATTGGGTCTCTTGTGCAACTGTGGGTTAAAATCGCAGCTCATTTGACATTATGCACCAGACGCAAGATGGCTAAATTTCTGCTGGCAACCGAATTTGAGGAGGATGCTCCACACTCCTTAACAGTCAAGGCTTTTGAGGTCAACAAAAAAACGTGTATAATGGTTGATGCTGTGCCTTCTAGGCAGATGTGAACCATGCTAAATCAATGCAGGTCTTTTAAATTGCTGAACGAAATAACTTGTTGTATTCATGTACAAGGACCCATGGGTGTCTCTGAATTTCAACATTTCTGAGCCTCTTATCATAAATAAACAAAATTATGCCGTTTTCCTTGGTAGGTAACCATTCGTGCACATTTTACTTCACAACCATGTTTTCACCAGTTTTCTTAAACTGCCTATATCCATTTGAAGCACTTTGGCATTCTGCTCACAGTTTGCTTTTCCACCTAGCTTTGTATCTTTAGAAATATGTTGCATTGTCTCTTCATTTAGGTCAATAATATAAAATGTGAATAGTTGAGGTTCAAGTACTGATCCTTACAGCACCCAAATTTTACAGCATGCCGACTTGAAAGTGACCTGCTTATGCCAACTGTTTTCTGTAGGTTAATCAATTCTGAATCCTCCAATATTGATACTCTTTTAAGCATCAATTTTATGCAATAATTTCATTTGGCACTATCAAAATTGAAACCTATTACATCCACTGGTCCTTTATCTAACCTTTCTTTACTGAATATCAAAGCCGCCTTCACAAATTTGTCAAGCAATATTTCCCTTGCATTACCACGTGTTGATCTTGTATTGCTGAGGTTACTGGCCACCTGCAACTAAGACATGCTGTTTCTTCCAGCATTTCACTGGGAATCGCGTACCCAACACCTTGACATTGACACAAGCTTTGGGTCTGAATATCTGCCCCATTTGAGTGTAGTTGTGTTCTCCTACCCCATCTCTTAAAAAAAAATAGTATTTTCTTATTTATTGATATAGGGTTAATTGGTCTATAATTACCTATTTTCTTTCCCCTTCAGTTGCAAAGTTGTCTTTATTACCTTTGAATCCTCAGAAGATTAAAACCTATGCATCCAATACCTTTGCAGCCACCTTCAAATTTCTATGGTGTGTACTCAGGCCAGGAAATTTCTATCCCCTCATTCTGAGTTTTAAAATCTGTTTTGTTTTTCTGTTCCCTATCGCCCTTTGGATTAACTTTGAAATCTTATTGTTTCCCAAATCAGTGCCCAACTATGTCCTCTTCCCTTAGCAATTAAAATTGCATGAAACCCTTTATTCCTGTCATTTGTAGTCTTTTTGTCCTGTTCCTCTTTTCCTTTTTGCAGTACATTCCTTAAATATCTATATCAACCACCCTAAAATTCTTCCATTGGTTGTGTGTTAGATTGTGTAGATTTGTAGCTGGGTTTCCTTCTTGTCAATGTCACACTGATGTTGTAATATCAATATGTATATTACATATGTAATGTGTATTAGTAATGTTAGGCGTGATGTAGGAAGCTGTCATCTCTAGTGAATCCATGAGCTATTCTAAAGGACTCAACACAAGTTAAACTTCAGATAATGGTATTAGTTTATTATTGTCACTTGTACCGAGGTACAGTGAAAAACTATCTTGCATACTGATCGTACAGATGAATTCATTACACAGTGCAGTTACATTGGGTTAGTACAGAGTGCATTGATGTAGTACAGGTAAAAACAATAACAGTACAGAGTAAAATGTCACAGCTGCAGAGAAAGTGCAGTGCAATAAGGTGCAAGGTCACAACAAGGTAGCTCGTGAGGTCATAGTCTATCTCATCATATAAGGGAACCATTCAATAGTCTTATCACAGTGGGGTAGAAGCTGTCCTTAAGTCTGGAGGTACGTGCCCTCAGGCTCCTGTATCTTCTACCCGATGGAAGAGGAGAGAAGTGAGAGTGGCCCGGGTGGGTGGGGTCTTTGATTATGCTGGCTGCTTCACCAAGACAGCGAGAGATAAAGACAGAGTCCAAGGAGGGGAGGCTGGTGTCCGTGATGCGCTGGGCTGTGTCCACAACTCTCTGCAGTTTCTAGCAGTCGTGGGCAGAGCAGTTACCGTACAAAGCCATGATACATCCAGATAGGGTGCTTTCTATGGTGCATCGATAAAAGTTGGTGAGAGTCAAAGGGGACAAACCGAACTTCTTTAGCCTTCTGAGGAAGTAGAGGTGCTGGTCACATGTCATTATTCAGATTAACATTCTGAACAGTCTTATCTATTCTTGAAGACAAGTTGCTGCCTGAAGTCTAATTGTACACTTGTCTATTTTTCAGCTTATCCACTTCCCGGAAATCCAACAATTCTAATTTAATTAGAAGTGTATAGGAACTTTAACAAAGTCCAGACAAACTGGATCCAGTGAAGCTTTTGCTGTCCATTTACAAAGCTTAAAAGGATTTGAAGTTTAAAAGAGCCATGTCACTGGGCTTGCTCACAATTATTTCATTCTCACTGTAAAAACAGCTTCCTAAAAGAAGCCTGTTGAACAGAATGTAATCATTTTTCAGTATATTTGACATGTAGTTCTACTGATAAACTAGATGAAGTATTGATTAATGAAGCTTGCTGAACCTCCCAAATCATAGTTCCTGTATGAAGTCCAAGCAGTAGTTGAATAAATCATAATATTTACAAGCCACAAAGTGGATTGATTATCATGGGTGATATGTGTGCAGTGTAACTATCAGTGTAACTCGATGGGTGCATTCTCACCTGATTTTCTTGTTTAATCTTTTCTGATTAAAGAATTTTTCAGAAGGGTGAATTCAGATCCAATTGACACGGCAGCAGAATGATTTTGTACTTTTATGCTACAGCTGGCCAGAGGTTCATGCCTGATGTGCAAATTGCTGGGGTTAAGTTAGCAACCAGTCTGTGTGAAAATTGGCTTGACTATTTATTTAGGAAAACATGAAAGATGAAACTGTTTTATGTTTGTGTATTGTTACGGACTCAGTGAAAGTCCCTTTAAGATAGAGAGTGTGTGTGTATGTGTGTGTGGGGCGTGCTTACGTCAATAGAAGATAAAGGACGTAATGACGTTGTTGAAGAAGTCAGAAGAAGAAGAAGAAGAGAGAGAGAGAAGGGAGAGAGACACCAGCCTGCTTGTTTTCTCTATCGATGGATGAGAAACAATAACTGTGTTTGCCACTGAAATCCATGTATGGAAGTTGGAAGTAATCCGGTGGAGTTCACTTTGTTGCTGACCTGTAGAAGGAAACAGGTATTTGTATG
This sequence comes from Pristis pectinata, assembly GCF_009764475.1. Classification (NCBI taxonomy): domain Eukaryota; kingdom Metazoa; phylum Chordata; class Chondrichthyes; order Rhinopristiformes; family Pristidae; genus Pristis; species Pristis pectinata. The sequence goes on from NC_067414.1 coordinate 9,286,271, forward strand.
TGGACGACCACGGTTCGGATGCTTTTCGGGGTGAGGAAGTCACTACCGAGTAAACACTGAAGTGTCGTTTGGGTCCCATCGTGGAACATTTGGATTTCGTATGTACTCTCTCTATGTTTTTCTACATCTACATCTTATCTTCAGACAACGGTGTTTGTTGAAGAAGCCCTTGCTCATGTTTCACCTTATGGCTTGCGGAACTGAACTTTAAGAACCATTCAGGAACTGGGAGTTTTGGACTTTGTCACACACACACACACGACGAGTTTAGTTTTGGGGTTAACGTTCGAGGTTTAACATTTTTGAATTCTAACATACTAACATTTTAACTTTTATTTTACGTATTATCATAAGTAGTGATTAATAAAATAGTTTTTAACACTAAATCATGCTCAGTGTGTTTCTTTTGTTGCTGGTTCGTGACAAAATTGGGGGCTCGTCCGGGATAGTTCCCAAGGTTAACGAGTGTCGTCTGGGATTGTACCCCAGATTGACGAGATTTGTTCGGGATTCAATCCAAAGATTTTTGAGGGAGGTCTGATAAATTCTTTTGAATTGGCTTGTGTGTGTGGAAACCAGCAGCAATGGATATTAAGGCATTTTTGGAGTCACCAACCCAAAAGGGATTGGAGGTGGCGAAAAAGGATGATTTGATAAAGATTGCTACAAGGTTAAACCTTACAGAAGTAAAGCAGTCTATGAGAAAGGCAGATATTCAGAGACTGATAGCTGGCCATTATGTGGAAAAGAAGGTGTTTGAGAAGGAAGTGTTAAAACAGTTTCCTGGCAGTGAAATAGCAATTTCTGAGGCACAGGTGCAGTTGGCAAAGATAGAAGCTGAACGAGAACAAACCCAGTTAAAGATAGAAGCTGAACGAGAACAAACCCAGTTAAAGATAGAAGCTGAACGAGAACAAAAGAGATTAGAGGCCGAACGAGAGCAAACCCAGTTAAAGATAGAGGCCGAACAAAAGCTAACTCAGATGAAGATAGAGGCTGATCTAGCAATGAAGCAGATGGAATTGAAGAAGATGGAGCTGGATAACGAGGAGAAAAAGAGGCAGCATGAGTTACAAATGAAGCGTAGGAGTTCGGAATCTGATTCTGATGATGGTTTTTCAGCCAGCAGGGAGGTTCGATTAGTCCCTCCTTTTGAAGAAGATCAGGTTGATCAGTATTTCCAACATTTTGAAAAGGTTGCTGTGAGTTCAAACTGGCCAAGGAAAGGATGGGCTCTTATGGTACAGAGTGTGATTAAAGGTAAAGCTCAAAAAGCTTATTCTGCTTTGTCTGTTGAGGATGCAGCTGATTATACCAAGGTAAAACAAGCTATATTGAAGGCCTATGAATTGGTCCCTGAGGCTTATAGACAAAAATTCAGAGACTTGAGGAAATCTGCAGATCAGACTTATATGGAATTTGCCAATGGAAAGAGAATATGTTTTGAACGATGGTGCCTGGCTAAAAATGTAGATGGGGATTACGATAAATTGACAGAATTGATACTGGTGGAAGACTTTAAAAGATGTGTTCCAGCTGAATTAACAACATATTTAAATGAAAAGGCAGTGGAAACTTTACAAGAAACTGCTAGGTTGGCAGATGATTATGCTTTAACCCATAAATCCAAATGGGGACAACCTAAAACCTTTCAAAAGAGTTACAAAGACAATCCAGGTAAACCAGAGATTAAATTAGGAGGTAATCAAAAAGGAAAAGATGAAAAGAAGCCAGGGCTGGAGAAACCTGTTGAGCGTACTTGTTATTACTGTAGGAAACCTGGCCACGTGATATCTAATTGTGCCCTTTTGAAGAAAAAGAAGGAAGCTGGGCCCAATGCTTGCTTTCAGGCAATTAAAAATAAAAAAGGTTTAGGAGATGCTGTTAAAGATCAGTCCTTGCAAGAGGGAGAAGCGGAAAAGTTGGAGGAGGTGAGAAAGGAATTCCGTTCGTATGTATCAGAGGGTTTTGTTTCACTGAATGATGAGTCACCCCAGGTGCCAGTGAAAATTCTTAGAGATACTGGGGCTAGTCAATCTCTCTTGCTGGACAGTGTTTTAAATTTTGGTGAAGAAAGTGACACTGGTGAAGTAAATCTAGTACGAGGCGTTACAGGTGAGACCATGTCTGTCCCTTTTCACAGGGTGATTTTAAAGTCAAAGTTCGTAGAAGGACCAGTCGAGATAGGGATAAGACCTAGTTTGCCAGTGGAAGGAGTTTCTTTGTTATTGGGAAATGACCTTGCAAATGGAGAAAGTGATCCTGTGGTACGGTTAACAACCAAACCAAGGATTGATGAGTCTGAGGATGATCCAGATGTTTACCCATCATGTGCGGTGACTCGAGCTAGAGCTAGAGAATTAGCCAAGACAGACAGTCCGATGCAGTCTGATGTGGTTCCTTGTGACAGTCCTAAACAGGAAGAAAATTTTGATGCCTTATCTGAGACTTTTCTGTCTTCACTGGAGGATCAACATCCTTATAGTGAGCCTGAATTTAAAGATTTGTCTTTGTCAAGGAAGGATTTTATGGTGGAACAGACAAAGGACCCTGAGTTGACAGAATTGAAAGAAAAAGCTCTCTCATGTGAGGAGATTGAAAAGGTGCCAACTGGATGCTATGTCAAAAATGGAGTGTTAATGAGGAAATGGAGACCTCCTCATGTTCCTGTTACTGAGGAATGGGAAGTTATTCATCAGGTTGTTGTTCCAAAAGTTTATAGGGATGAGATTTTAAACCTGGCCCATAGTATGCCTTTGGGTGGTCATTTTGGTGTGAATAAAACTGTAGGGAAGATCTTGAAACAATTCTATTGGCCTGGTTTGAGAAAAGATGTGGTGATGTTTTGTCGAACCTGCCACACATGTCAGATGGTAGGTAAACCAAATCAAAATCCCCCTGTGGCTCCTTTGAAACCAATTCCTGCTTTTGGTGAACCCTTTTCGAAGGTGATTGTGGACTGTGTTGGCCCCTTACCAAAGTCTAAGACTGGAAATCAGTATTTGTTAACCATCATGTGTGCCACTTCTAGATTTCCAGAGGCAATACCCCTTAGAAATATTAAGGCCAAGACGGTGTCAAAGGCTCTTGTAAAATTTTTTACCTTGTTTGGTTTGCCAAAAGAAATACAATCTGATCAAGGTAGTAATTTTATGTCAAAAATTTTTCAACAAATAGTCTATGAGCTGGGAGCAAAGCAGATTGTATCATCTGCATATCACCCAGAATCTCAAGGAGCTCTGGAGAGATTTCATTCTACTCTCAAAAATATGCTGAAGACTTATTGCTTTGAAAACACCAAGGATTGGGACGAAGGTATCCATTTACTTTTGTTTGCCGTTAGAGAATCGATCCAGGAGTCAATAGGATTTAGCCCGTTTGAGCTTGTGTTTGGACATCGGGTGAGAGGACCTTTGGAGTTGTTAAGAGAGCAATGGGTTAATGAGGAAGTTCACTTGAGTCTGTTGGACTATGTCCAAAAATTTAAAACTCGGTTGGAGAGAGTCTGCCAGCTAGCGAGAGAGAATCTGAAAACAAGCCAGATAAGAATGAAGACATATTTTGATAGACGTGCTCGGCCTAGGACATTCGCAGTGGGGCAAAAGGTGTTGGTATTTTTCCCTAGCCAAAATAATCCCTTGCAAGCTCGTTTTTCTGGACCCTATGTTATTGAATCTCGAGTGACTGATCTAACATATATAATCAAAACACCAGATAGACGCAAGAAAACACAACTCTGTCACGTAAACATGCTAAAACCTTATTATGAGAGGGATTCAGTTGTGGCCTTGGTGGATGGTGAAAAGGTTGTTTCTAGAATGCCTGATGTTGATGTTGAGGAAGGCCAATTTAGACCAAATATTGTTCCATCGAAACTGAAAAACCAAAATATCATGGAGAACCTTGAAACGAAGTTGGACCATTTACAAGTTTCACAAAAACAACAGATGGGAGAATTAATTTTAAAATTTAAAAATCTGTTCCCAGATGTTCCAAACAGAACATCGATAATTACCCATGATGTTGATGTTGGGGATGCAAAACCAATCAAACAACACCCATATCGAATGAATGTGGAAAAAAGTAAACTTGTTGATCAGGAAATAAAATACATGTTGGAAAATGATATTATTAGACATTCTACTTCAAATTGGAGTTCGCCTTGTGTTATTGTACCTAAACCTGATGGAACTGTTAGATTTTGCACAGATTACAGGAAAGTGAATGCTGTAACAAAGTCAGATGCTTACCCTATTCCTAGAGTGGATGATTGCATAGACAGAGTGGGAAAGGCAAAATTTCTTACAAAGATTGACCTATTAAAAGGGTACTGGTGTGTTCCATTAACAGATAGAGGAAGGGAGATTTCAGCCTTTGTAACCCCTTCTGGATTGTATGAATACAATGTTTTGCCATTTGGAATGAAAAATGCTCCGGCAACATTTCAAAGAATGATTAATTCAGTGATTCATGGGTTAAAACATACAGATGCCTACATTGACGACTTAGTGACTGGGAATGATACTTGGGAAGATCACATCTCTGCGTTAGAAAGGTTGTTTGAAAGACTTTCCAAGGCTAACCTTACAGTTAACTTGGCTAAAAGTGAATTTGGCCATGCCACTGTGACGTATCTTGGTTATGTTGTAGGTCAAGGCAAGCAAGCTCCTGTTCAGGCAAAAGTTCAAGCAATATCTGAGTTCCCTATTCCCACAGGTACGAGGACTGTTAGAAGATTTTTGGGAATGGTTGGATATTATCGAAAATTTTGTAAAAATTTTGCTGATATTGCTCTTCCCCTAACTAATCTTCTGAAGAAGGGAGTAAAGTTTGTTTGGACAGATTCTTGTCAAGAAGCATTTAAGAAGCTGAAAGCCATTTTATGCTACCATCCTGTGCTCAGAACACCTGACTTTGAAAAGCCATTTTCATTAGCAGTAGATGCCAGTGATGAAGCTGCAGGAGCTGTGTTGTTGCAGAAGGGTGACCTTGATGATATTGACCATCCTGTAGCTTACTTTTCAAAGAAATTTAATGAGCATCAAAAGAATTATTCCACCATAGAGAAAGAATTACTGTCGCTTGTTTTAGCCTTGCAACATTTCAGTGTATATGTTTGCACCGCTCAGAAACCATTGACTGTGTATACAGATCATAACCCATTGGTGTTTCTGAGCCGAGTCAAAAACAAGAACAGAAGGCTGTTAAACTGGAGTTTAATTTTGCAAGAGTTTGATCTCATGATAACTCACATTAAAGGCAAAGATAATGTGATTGCTGATTGTCTTTCCCGATGTTAAATGGGAAACATGTATCTGTACTAATCTGATAGTCTGTAGTTGTGTAGCATGATAATTATTAACATTACTAACTCTATGCGCGGTTAAAATTTTCTTGGGAAAATTTTTTTTTAGGTGGGAGGTGTTACGGACTCAGTGAAAGTCCCTTTAAGATAGAGAGTGTGTGTGTATGTGTGTGTGGGGCGTGCTTACGTCAATAGAAGATAAAGGACGTAATGACGTTGTTGAAGAAGTCAGAAGAAGAAGAAGAAGAGAGAGAGAGAAGGGAGAGAGACACCAGCCTGCTTGTTTTCTCTATCGATGGATGAGAAACAATAACTGTGTTTGCCACTGAAATCCATGTATGGAAGTTGGAAGTAATCCGGTGGAGTTCACTTTGTTGCTGACCTGTAGAAGGAAACAGGTATTTGTATGTGGACGACCACGGTTCGGATGCTTTTCGGGGTGAGGAAGTCACTACCGAGTAAACACTGAAGTGTCGTTTGGGTCCCATCGTGGAACATTTGGATTTCGTATGTACTCTCTCTATGTTTTTCTACATCTACATCTTATCTTCAGACAACGGTGTTTGTTGAAGAAGCCCTTGCTCATGTTTCACCTTATGGCTTGCGGAACTGAACTTTAAGAACCATTCAGGAACTGGGAGTTTTGGACTTTGTCACACACACACACACGACGAGTTTAGTTTTGGGGTTAACGTTCGAGGTTTAACATTTTTGAATTCTAACATACTAACATTTTAACTTTTATTTTACGTATTATCATAAGTAGTGATTAATAAAATAGTTTTTAACACTAAATCATGCTCAGTGTGTTTCTTTTGTTGCTGGTTCGTGACAGTATACATTAGCACATGTAGCTTATGAAATTGTGTACCCAGATGTTACAGTAACTTCCAATTGTTTACATCAAAAGTTTATTTCTGGAAGCATGAATCAAGTCCATCTTGTTTTTTTTTGTTTTGGAAACATTAATGCAGGTTGGGTGACTCTTTGTTAGTCCCAGTGAATGAAATTTGGTCTCGGCTGGCTAGTTGCGGCTTTCAGTGAAACTCTTCCAATGGCTCATCAGGAAGACACTGGTTTCCATGACAGCCAAACAGTAGTTGTTGGAAGATCTTGTCTGTGGTGTCTGAACAAAAGCAAACTGCATCCTTCCGACTTGCCTTTTCCATTGAAGCATGCAAACAAAAGTATTTGTGTACTTGATGATTACATTTTGCCATATGATTACTTGAGAGAATAAGTCGGTGCCTTAATGTGTTTGCATTGAATTGCCCTCCTGTGTTTTAGTGGAACTGTTCAGCTCTATGCATTTCTTTATAAATTGTCCCCTGAATATATCAAACCATGGTGGTTGCAAAAAATTAATATATTTAGAACCTGGATTGTTACTTAGGACTGAGTAACAAGTCAGGCCTTTAACTGTAGATCCAATTGATAAAGATGCAATTAGGCCTCACTTCTTCTATTATGCTCTTGATGATTTTGCTTTGTCTCTAAGCTATTTTCGGTGTTATATGTTGGATTCTCACTGATTCAAATTTTGTAGCAACTGCATAGGCTGAAGGATTACAGATTCCATGATTTTAACTATTGGCCATTCAGGCATTCCATTTGTATTGTACAAATTTATTGGTTATAGTCAATCTTGTTTGTAGATTGGTTGATTTTTTTTTTCCGTTGAATTGCAGACAAGATGTGATGGCTCTAGAAAGTATTAGGGTAAAGTGGGGTTAGATGGCAGGAGATAATTAGGGCTGCTGATGTAATTAATTTGCATTAAGAGTTATGTGGCTGCATTTGTAATTTTCTGAAGTAATACTTTCAAAGGTGTCAGATTCTTTGATTTTTGTGTACTGTTTGACTCGTGACTATTATTTGCATAAGAACATAAGGGGTAGGCTATACAGCCTCTTTTACCTGCATTACCATTCAATTAAATCATTGCCAGATTGTCAGCATGCAGTGCAACTTGGTTGTACCAATTCCGTATTCCTTGATTCCCTTAATATCCAAAACTCACTCTTAATTTTGAATATAATCTGTAATTGAGCCTTCACAACCTCTTTGGAATTCATTGCCCAAGAGACACTACCTTCTAAGTGAAAAAGTTTCTTCCTCTTGAATGTTGGTTCTGGATACCCTACTCAGGGAACTGTCATCAAGCCCATTAAGAATTCTGTATATTCTGAGATCATCTGAACTCCAAGTACAAACCCAGTCTGCCTTGCCTCTCCTCAAGGGTATGAGGACAATTTCACTTGGAAATGATTGATGCAAATTAATCCAGATAAACCGATTGACTGTGCTGTGCTTAAAAATAAAGCTATGCTATGCAGTAGTTTGTTTCCAAAGCACGCTGTTCGTATCCATGGTGCACTACTGGCTGTAGTGAAAATATTACTATGTGTTTGCAGATTTGAAATGAAGAATCAAATGTCTTCATTGCAAGAATGATGCTCAAAGTAGAATATTTGGCAGATGCTGCTCCAAGATAACAAACGTTATTTTCCCATTTCCTTCACCTACAATTTTAAGTATCCTGATTGATAGTTATTTTCCACAGCACAATACATTTGCAAGCCTCCTAACCAATCAGACAACTTTGCTTGATGAATCTGCAAGTGTGTCCTTTTTCATTGCAGTTAGGGGATAAAGAATTCTCTTCGGACTACAAGGTCATAAAGCTCAAATTTTGTACATTGTTTCCTTTTTGTTTCCCTGTGTATCCTCTATGCAGCAGCAAGGATTGTTCTGGCTTCTGCAGCAAGCTGCATTGTGTTTAATTCCAATGAGGGAGGATAGGACCCAGCATGAACAGGCTTAGTACACAATAGAGTGTATTCCTGAATCTCAAAGTAGCTCAACTGGGGTTGAACTGGGTCTGCGCGTAGGTGTTTCAGTGCTGAAACTAACCCTTTGTTCTGGGATTTGCATTCAGTTTGCAGCACAGCTGCACTGCAATCAGTAGGTTCACTGCTTGTGGTTTGCCAATTATTTACTGCCATAGGGTTGGAGGATGTCATGGGTTAAAATAGCTGATATTAAGAGTGTAATTTATCTTTTGTTCAGGATTGCAGTTGTCAAAAACGATTAATAATTTGGTTAATTCTACTGAGTGGTATTGGTTTATTATTGTCACTTGTACTGAAGTACAGTGAAAAGCTTGTCTTACAAACCGATCGTCCAGGTCAATTCATTACACAGTGCAGTTACATTGAGTTAGTACAGAGGGCATTGATGTAGTACAGGTGAAAACAATAACAGTACACAGTAAAGTGTCACAGCTACAGAGAGAGTGCAATGCAATGAGGTGCAAGGTCACAACAAGGTAGATTGTGAGGTCATAGCCCATCTCATTGTATAAGGGAACTGTTCAATAGTCTTATCACAGTGGGGTAGAAGCTGTCCCTAAGTCTGGTGGTACGTGCCCTCAGCCTCCTGTATCTTCTACCTGATGGAAGAGGAGGGAAGAGAGAATGTCCTGGTTGGGTGGGGTCTTTGATTATGCTGGCTGCTTCACCAAGACAGTGAGAGGTAAAGACAGAGTCCAAGGAGGGGAGGCTGGTGTCCGTGATGCACTGGGCTGTGCCCACAACTCTCTGCAGCTTCTTGCAGTCCTGGGCAGAGCAGTTGCCATACCAAGCTTTGTACGTCCAGATAGGATGCTTTCTATGGTGCATCGGTAAAAGTTGGTGAGAGTCAAAGGGGACAAACCAAATTTCTTTAGCCTCCTGAGGAAGTAGAGGCGCTGGTGAGCTTTCTTGGCTGTGACATCTATGTGATTTGACCAGGACAGGCTGTTGGCAATGTTCACTCCCAGGAACTTGAAGCTCTCAACCCTCTCAACCTCAGCACCATTGATGTAGACAGGTGCATGTACACCGCCCCCTTTCCTGAAGTCAATGACCAGCTCTTTAGTTTTGTTGACATTGAGGGAAAGGTTGTTGTCATGACACCATTCCACTAAGCTCTCTATCTCCTTCCTGTACTCCGACTCATCGCTGTTTGAGATACGACCTACAACAGTGGTATCATCTGCAACCTCGTAGATGGAGTTAGAGCAGAATCTGGCCATACAATCATGAGTGCATAGGGAGTAGAGTAGAGGGTTGAGGACGCAGCCTTGTGGGGCACCAGTGTTGAGAATAATTGTGCCGGAGGTGTTGAGTCCTAGGTCTCGGAGTTTGGTGACAAGCTTGCTTGGAATTATTGTATTGAACGCAGAGCTGTAGTCAATAAACAATAGTCTAATGTATGTGCCTTGACTGTCCAGATGCTCCAGAGCTGAGTGTAGGGCCAGGGAGATGGCATCCACTGTAGACCTGTTTCGCCGATAGGCAAATTGCAATGGGTCCAGATTGTCTGGTAGGCTGGAGTTGATGTGTGCCATGACCAACCTCTCAAAGCACTTCATGATGGTGGATGTCAGAGCCACTGGTTGGTAGTCATTGAGGCATGTTACCTTGCTTTTCTTTGGTACTGGGATGATAGTGGTCTCCTTAAAACAGGAGGGAACCTGAGATTGAAGCAGGGAGAGGTTGAATATGTCCGCAAATACTTCTGCCGGCTGATCAGCACAAGGTCTGAGCACATGGCCCGGGACACCATCTGGGCCAGGTGCTTTCCTCGTGTTCACTCTGTGGAAGACTGATCTTACATCCTCCACTGTGATCACGGGTTCAGCTGTGTTGGTGGCTGTCAGGGTGGATGGTGACAATCCACTTCCCTTTTGTTCAAAACGCACATAGAATGCATTAAGTTCATCAGGAAGGGATGTGCTGCTGTTAGCTATGCAGCCCGACTTCGTCTTGTAGCCTGTTATGGCATGTGTATTGTGCTTGAGTACATCTTGTGTAGTTGTGTTAACATTTCAGTATTCACGTCTTCATTACTAGAATGTTTTGAGAATTACACCTTCAGTGGGGCCTCTTGGAAATCAATTCTGTTCACTTCTGTGTAAAGAAGGCATTCTGTTTAAATGCAGCATAAGTTCCATAACTGTCTGATGCCCTTTTACCTGTGGCATACAGCATCACTCTCCCAACTCTGAGGAAAATCTTCACTATCGTTACCTTTTAATGTTTTGGGTTGTTTCGTTTTTATTGGATTAATTGCAGATAATTGGGTACTGGAGTTGAGTGGCACACTAATAAAGCTGGTGCCTCATAGCTCTAGTGACCCCAGTTCAATCCTGACCTTTGCTGTCTGTGTGGACTCTGCACGTTTTCCCTGTGATTGCCTGGGTTTCCCTTGGGTTGTCTGGCTTCCTCCCAAACACCAAAAATGTGTAGGTTGCTAGGTTAATTGACCATTGTAAATTGCCCCCGGTGTGCAGGTGGATTGGGTCAGGGAGTCATTGATGGGAATGTGGGGGAGAATAACTTGCAAGGAAAGTTGATAGGCCTGCTCTATGAGCAGGCATAGACTTGATCGGTCAAAATACCCTCTTGTGTGGTAAACATAACTTAATTTTCTTTGTACAGAGGATAGAATCAAAGATTCAGTCTGGTTTTGAGGAGTGGAAAGTGGTTGTGAGAAATATTTTAATCTGAGGTGACCAAGGCAATTCTGGACTAGGCTCTACTGCATGGATTTAACCCATGTGCACTTGGCTACACCCTCTTCCTCATTTTCCCCCTGCCCCTCCCTGATCCTTTCTTGTCTTTAGCCCTCTCCCTCGGTATCTCCCCATCTCTGTCTCCACTCTCCACTGATTTGCTTCTATTTCCCCTACTCCCTTGATCCTTATCCCTCTCAGCTCCTTCCCCTCCACTCACCCCTTTCCTTCCTCCATCTCTAGCTGCCAGCCACTCTTGGCTGAGGCAGCCCTGACCAGATATAATATGGACAGAATTTGTGATCTGTTTCTATAGCCAATTAACAGTGAACAGTGACCTGGGTTATGTCAACTAGAATTAAGTCTTGAGTCTCCCAATCTTTCTTTCATTGCTTTATCATTGCTTTCTTGATATTTTATCAAGAAGCCACTTTGAAATTTCTTGCTCACTCTCATTCAGTAGCATCAAAATGCTTAGTGTTTTCCATGGTGTAATATGTATTGTGAAACAGCGCAGCCTCTGCTGCTGCCAGTCCCTGGATATCCTGCCTACTAAATATTCTGAAACACTAATTAGGTGTATCTATTTTGGCTCGGTAGTCCTATGATCCAATTGTTTATTTCTATTTAAATTGCTTCCTCTTGACTGGCTGAAGTACATATTCTTTGTAATCTGTTTATGCCCAAGAGATGTAAATGATCCGGAAAAGCAAACTTGATATTTAATTCACTATATCATCGATCTTCATGGAGAGATTAGTTTAGAAATATATAGTCAAATCAAAAAGTGCAGCTTGCTGACTAGATTTAAAATAGGTTTGACGGTTTTGTGCAATGGGCATGTTGAACTGGCAGCAGCTTCGGACAAAAGTAATGATCATATCTTGAGTATAGGTTAGGCTGATTCTTCTGACGGTCTTTCACTTTTTTATTGGCACATCTTCCCTCACACAGCCTCCATGGGTGCTCCCAATCCCCAGAAACACTATTTTTGCCTTGATAATGCACCTATCCCCCAACTACCTTCACTGTTGCCATTCCCTTGATTCCTACTTGTTTAATGTTTAGTAACATGTTCCAGAGATTTAATGGCATTTGTGCAAAGGGTTGAGGAATTGTAAGCATGAGTCAATTGCCTCCATTTTTATCTAGGCTTATTCCCTTGGTATTTTGCACCATAGCTGACATCGCACTCTACTTGCAGTATTATTTTAGTGCAAGCTTTTCAGCTTGAAAAAAGGTGATTAATTCGAACTTATTCTACCGTTCCTTAAGAACGTGGTTGAATCCTCTACCTTGGCTTTTTCTCACCTATCCCTGTTTGCTTGACAAACTTGTACTCCAAAGATTGATCTTCATGTTGAATAAACACAACAGCTGAACATCTATAGCCGTGTTGGAGATGCACAGTCTTCTGAATGAAGTAATTTCTCCTTGCCTTGGAAGTAAATGACAAGTTCTTGAAACTGTGCTTCCCTATTTTAAAGCCTTGTATCTCTCCAAGTCAATTGAAGAAATCATCTCTCATTCTAAATTCCAGAATATATCAATCCATTAGACTCATTTTCTTGTGCAGTACTTACTCTTGTCCAAGGAATCAATCGAGTGAATTCTTGAACTGCCATGTCTATCCCTCATTTAAGGACACTAAAACTTGATATGATAGTGGTTGCATCAAAGCCCCAAACTGTTGTATTTAGATGTCTGTGCACAAAGGCCAATACACTGTTCACCTTCCCAATGCTTGCTGTACCTTTTTTATGCTAACTTTCCATGTCTCATGTACAAGAAAACCCCTGCTAATGTCTATTTTCCCTCTAATTTTCCACTTTAAGAAATATTCTCCTCTTGCCAAACCGAATCTCTTATCTCCCACAAAAAACAAACTGCTGGAGGAATAGGGAAGCAGTCTATTAGCTTTTAAATGGTTATGGAAAAAGGTAAGATAGGTTGAGAAATTAAAGTCCTAAATTGGGGCAAATTTTGATGGCCTTAGACAAGAACAGCAAAGGTTGATTGGAAGAGGCTGTTTGCTGGTAGGGACATCTAGCAAGTGGGAGGCTTTTAAAAGTGAGATTGGGGGAGTTCAAGGCCAGCATGTTCCTGTTAGAGCAAAGGGCAAGGCAGGCAGGATTAGGGAAACCTGGTTCACAAAGGATATTGAGGTTTTCATCAGGAAAAAGGAAGCATATGTCGAGTATAGGCAGGTGGGATCAAGCAAATCCCTCGGAGCAAAAAGGATGTGGGAGGGGAATCAGGAGGGCAAAGTGAAATACTTTGTATTGGTCACTGTACCACAATATAGACTTGCTAGATTAATGCCCGGAATGAGAGGTTTGTGTTGTGAACAGAAATTGTATTATGTGTTCTCTGGAGTTTAGAAGATGGATGGTGATCTCATTGAAGTGTACATAATTCTTTGCGGGATTGAGTGGATAGATGTGGAGGTTGGAGAATCTCAGCAAAATGAGTCATCTACTTGGGACTGAATGGCTTGAAATTTCTTTGCTTAAAGATTGAAAATCTTAGGAGTTCTCTACCCTAAAGGGCTAAAGAATACTCAGTTGATAAATGTGTTGAGTGGTGAATCAGCACTGTCAAAGAATGGCAGAACAGGCTTAATGACTTATTCTGCTTGTATCTTGAATGTTCTTGGTTTAAAAGAAAATGTTTTTACTAATTTTGACAAATTTAACATTGTTATTGGTTTGCATGCTTCAGGTGTCAAAGCTAGCAATCTCAATTTGAAATATAGCCTGCAGAAAAATGATTTCACCATTGGCACAATGACCATGCTTGTTCAATATAAAACATTTTCAATTTGCAATAAATTGGAAGAAATATAATTGGAGAATGTGAGAAGGAATTGATCTTAAATGACTTGGGAAATTTTTTTTCCAGTCAAAGATCTTGAATTGGATTATATCATCATGTGAATCTATTGGATAAATCATATGACAGTAAAACTGATATAAATTTGGTTGTCTTTGAACCTGGTGTGGTGTGCTACTGAATTCTGCTGTATTATGTTCTCCAAACAAAATACTGTAATTTTATACATCCTATCGTTCTTTTTCTCTTTCAGCCATTCCACCCTCTTGTAAACTTGGAATGTTCCCAAGACCTTCAGCCATTCCTTTGCGCAATGTATGCCCCAATTTGCACTGAATATGGGCGTATTACTTTGCCATGCCGTAAGCTGTGTCAGCGTGCTTATGTGGAGTGTCATAAGCTAATGGAAATGTTTGGAGTTACGTGGCCAGAAGAGATGGAGTGTGTAAAGTAAGAAAAGTTTTAATCCTCCTGAACCAAAATAAAAAAAAGAATCGCAACATTGGAAATGTGACAGAAAATGTTGGAGATGCCCAGTGGGTCAGTCAACTTCTGAGATGGAAGGAGGAAATGTAAAGGATCTTGCCCCAAAACATTTGCCCTTTTTCTGACCTACGGGTTTTTACGGAGGTTTCTGTTTACTTCAGGTTTTCATTGTTTTAGTTTGCTTGGCAATTATCAAGGTCTCTTGAGATTTCCACTTTTCATTTCAGATGCTGTCAGATCCACTGACCCTGTTAGCTTGACATTTGTTTAAGGGGAAAAAAGCACCTTTTTATAACTACCATTAAATTAGATCCTTGCTATAAATGTTGTGCAACCATATGAATTAGGAGCAGGAGTAGTCCACATTGCCCCTCAAGACAACAGTTGGGCATTCAAAAGATCATGGCTGATTTGATTGTAACCTGAAATCTATGTTCTCATCTAACCCCAGCTAACTTTCTACACCCTGTGCTTATCAAGAATCAATGCATCTCTGCCCATGCAAAGACTTTCTACCACTATTGAGGAAGGAGTTCCAAAGACTCGCTGCTCTGAGAGCAAAACATTTAACCTCTTCTCTCTCAAATGAGTAAACCCTTTTTTTTGCTCAATAGTGACCTCCTCGTTCTAGATTATCCCACAAGAGGAAATATCCTTTGAGTTCACCCTGTCATACTCTTTAAGATCAATTTTTATTAATCAAGTCCCTTCTTGCTCTTCTGAACTCTGGCAGATACAAGCCTATTCAGCCTATCTCCATCTCATCCATTCCAGATGCCAATCATCCGGTTAATCCCTCAACTGCTAATTCATTTATCTTAAATGTGGATATAGTCTAAACAGTTGACAAGCAAAATGCAGTTGCTGGAAACCTTAACTCAGCAGGTCAGGCAGCATCTGTGGAAAGACACAGTTCACACTTCAGGCTGAAAACCCTCTCTCAGTATTGGAGGAGAGAGAGGTTAGTTTTAAGTAGCAGAGAAGGTGGGGGAGGGGATGGATAGGATACACAGAATGGGTGAAGCCAACATTGCTGTGGGGACAAGTTGTAGAGGTCATCTACATGAAAGATTGAACTGCAGGACTGTTGGACAGGCTATGCTAATGGTAAGAGGGAAAGCTAAGCCAATATAACAGATGGATGGTCAGTTCTGATGCAGGCAGAAATAGTTATCTGATATTTCACATTGCAAGTCTAATACATGGGCTGATCTGTACTGTGCCCTAAAGGTTAAGACCGGGCAGTTAGAACATAGAAAACCTACAGCACAATTCAGGCCCTTTGGCCCACAAAGCTGTGCTGAACATGTCCCTACCTTAGAAATGACTAGGCTTACCCATAGCCCTCTTTTTCTAAGCTCAATATACCTATCCAAAAGTCTCTTAAAAGACCTTATCGTATCCACCTCCTCCACCGTTGCCGGCAGCCCATTCCACGCACTCACGTGTTAAGAATAACCAAAAAGGGCAGAATCACTTTTCTCTCCACTGTAACAGCTCAAATAACATTGAAATAGGGATTGAAAAAAAATTGTCTTTTAACTGAGTCACAGTGAAGAGGGAAAGAAATGACTACACATCTTTCTGGTAAGCTGGATAGAAACACAGAATTACCATTCTTCTGGTTGTTATGTGATCATGGTATTTTGGACTAATTGCAACAATCTGTCTCAACCATTAAGCTACAAAAGACATGAAGTCAGCAAAGTTCCAGTGCCAAATTATTTTGGGAGGCATGGGTCCAAAGCCTGCCTAGCATGCCTTCTGCCTGTCTTGCCTGCCCTCTGCTAATTCTCAAAGTTTGAACCAAAGACCATTTCCTGCAATTTGAAAATTGGCAGAGCAGGGAAGTGGGCCTTCACTCCCAAACAGGCTGCTGATGCAATGAGGAGAGAATCTAGCCTAACAGTGTGGAGGAGGCAGGGTGAGGGGAAGAAATGGGGAAGGTGTCTTGCATTTACTAAGAGATTCAACTTGCAAGTTAAGTAGTGGGCCAAATGTGTCCTGTAGAACACAGACCAATCAGTTAATGATGAAGCCACCAGTTAGGGAGGTCATGCTTGTACTACGAAGTAGATTGACAGCGATGGAGATGGAAGTTGCCTCTGATTCAATATATACATGACTGTTCAGACCTCTTGTAACCCTTGGGTTCTCCCAGCTTATTACCATTCCTAAATGCACATAATTTTGTTAATTTTAGCCAATATACCTCCAAATGGAATTTTTTAAAAGCAGAAATCAATGCATTTGGTGGGAATTAGATGTTATATACAAATTGAATGTTGTCTTTTTTTATGCTCCACAGATTCCCAGATTGTGATGAAGGCTATCCACGCCAGGCTGACTCTGTTTCAGATGGTGACCCCACAGAGGACGCACCAATGGCTGTACAGAGAGACTATGGCTTCTGGTGCCCAAGGGAATTGAAAATCAATCCAGAGCTTGGCTATTCCTTCCTGGGGGTCACCGATTGTTCACCCCCTTGCCCTAATATGTATTTTAGACGTGAAGAGCTTTCCTTTGCCAGGTACTTCATTGGGGTGATATCCATTGTCTGCCTGTCTGCCACACTCTTCACTTTCCTCACATTCCTCATCGATGTAAAACGATTCCGCTATCCGGAGCGCCCCATCATCTTTTATGCAGTCTGTTACATGATGGTTTCCTTGGTGTTTTTTATCGGCTTCCTCCTTGAGGACACAGTTGCCTGCAACAGAAATGATCCTTCGGTTTACAAAGCATCCACAGTAACACAAGGCTCCCACAATAAGGCATGCACTATGCTGTTTATGGTACTGTACTTCTTCACAATGGCTGGGTCCGTGTGGTGGGTCATCCTTACTATAACGTGGTTTTTAGCTGCCGTTCCCAAATGGGGCAGTGAGGCAATAGAGAAGAAAGCCCTCCTGTTTCATGCGAGTGCCTGGGGGATCCCAGGAACACTCACCATCGTCCTCCTTGCTATGAACAAAATCGAAGGGGACAACATCAGTGGTGTTTGCTTTGTTGGACTGTACAATGTTGATGCACTGCGATATTTTGTTCTGGCTCCATTGTGCCTCTACGTGGTGGTGGGGGTTTCCTTGTTACTGGCAGGTATAATATCATTGAACCGGGTGCGGATTGAAATTCCATTGGAGAAAGAGAACCAGGACAAGTTGGTGAAGTTCATGATCCGTATTGGTGTGTTCAGCGTTCTCTACCTCGTCCCACTCCTTATCGTAATTGGATGCTATTTCTACGAGCAAGCATTCCGTACTGTTTGGGAGACGACGTGGATTCAGGAACGGTGTCGTGAATACCACATTCCCTGCCCTTACCAGGTAGGCACTTAAGGCATTTAACAAAGTCCTGTTTTTCCAACCCCCCCCCCCTCCCAAAGGCAGATTGATCAAGAAAGTTAAAGCCTGAAGGATCAAAGGGAAAGTGTCAGGTTGGATTAAAAATTGGCTCAGTGACAGAAAGCAAAGATTAACAGTCAGCAGGAATGTTAGTGACAAATTGTATGCAGTGGAGTTCCACAGGACTCATTCTTGAGTGTTGCTTTTTGTGGAATATATAAATGATTTAAACTTAAAAACCATAGTTAAGAGATTTGCTGATGATACCAATACAAGTAGCATGCTTGATGGTGAGGAGGAAAATTCTAAGCTACACATAGTTATCAATGAACTAGTTATGTGGGCAAAAAAAGATGTAAATAGAATTCAGTCCATCAAACTGAGGGCTAATGCATTTGGGGAGGACAAAAAAGGTAAGGGAATACATGATGTATGACAGGATAATAAGAAGTGCAGAGGAACAGCTGACTCCTGGAGTGTATGTCCACACCTCCCGGAAGAGAGCAGAAGAGATCGGTAGAAGTGATTAAAGAGGCATAAGGAATAATTACCTTCATTGAATGAGGCACAATGTACTAGAGCAGGAAGGTCATGCTGGAACAGCATAGAACAAAAGGCCATAGCTAGAGTGCAGTTACTGCTTAGGTTACCACACTACAAAGAAGACTTGTGAAGATGTTGCCAGGGCTGGAGGGAGCAGAGGGGATGTCTAAGATAAGGTGCAGACCCAAGTTGTCAAGATATTCCCTCTTCTCTCCACCCTCTTTTTTTCCCCCCTTGAAATCTTGATTTCTTCCATCTTCTTGTAGACTGTCTTGCATTTCCTAAGATAGATGGCAGTTGGATTACTTAAGCTCAAAGTTATGCAGACACTTCAGGATATGTTGTAGTTTCAAAGGATTCGTCTACTTAAGTTTCAGGAGCAGCTGACTCCAGTGCAGCGTACTGTGAGGCCTGAACAGTTGAAATGATCAAACAATTCTGTAGTGAAATGTTTTACAATGGTAGGTCCAAGTTGAGTAAGTCTTCATAAAACAGCACTGATTTGATAGCAGACTACAGTAATTCCACTGTCAGAGCAGTAATTGCCTCTGGCAATGAGGAAAAGCCTAAAAATGTAATTCTCTGCAGTTAACAGCACTTTTCATTGATTGTACAACTCAATAATGCAACAACACAACTGCTTTCAGTATTTTTGCTGTTCTTTGGCATGGAGTCAGAAAATTTATGACACAGGAGGAGGCCATTCAGCCCATGTCCTTGCTAAAATAAAGCCACCTGATCTATCCCCACTCAGTACCAGGTCCAAAGTCTTGCAGACTACAGGTCTCCAAGTAAACATCCAAGTACTTGTGTGAGGTGTTGCATTTTGGAAGGACAAATCAAGGTAGGGCACTGAGGAGTGCGGAGGAACAAAGGGATCTGGGAGTTCAGATACATAATTCCCTGAAAGTGGCGTCACATGTAGACAGGGTTGTAAAGAAGGCTTTTGGCATCCTGGCATTCATAAATCAAAGTATTGAGTATAGGAGTTGAGATGTTATAGTAAGGTTGTATAAGTCACTGGTGAGGCCAAATTTGGAGAATTGTGTGCAGTTCTGGTCACCTAACTATAGGAAGGATATCAGTAAGATTGAAAGAGTGCAGAGCAGATTTACTAGAATGTTGCCGGGTCTTCAGGAGTTGAGTTACAGGGAAAGATTGAACAGGTTAGGACTTTATTCCTTGGAGCGTAGAAGAATGAGGGGAGATTTGATAGAGGTTTACAAAATTATGAGGGGTATAGACAAAGTAAATGCGAGCAGGCTCTTTCCACCTAGATTAGGAGAGATAAGTGCAAGAGGACATGGCTTTAGGGTGAAAGGGGAAAGGTTTAGGGGGAACTTCACTCAGTGGTTGGAGTATGGAACAGGCTGCCATCTGTTGTAGTAAATGCAGGCTCACTCTTGAGTTTTAAGAATAAATTGGATAGCTACATGGACGGGAGAGGTCTGGAGGGTTATTGACTGGGTGCAGGTAAATGGGACCAGCGGAATAACGTTTTGGCACAGACTAGAAGGGCCGAATGGCCTGTTTTCTGTGCTGTAGTATTCTGTGGTTCTACTTAAATGTGAGGAAGATTTCTACCTCTACCACTTTTTCATACAATCAGTCCCAGACTCCTACCCATCTCTGGTTGGGGTAAAAAGTTCTCATCTCCCCTCTAATCCTACCATTTACTTCGAATCTATACCCCCTGGTTTTTGAACCTCTGTTAAGGGAAATAGCCCCTACTGTTTATCCACCTGGGCCCCTTATAATTTTATACACCTCAGCTGAGCCTCCCCTCAGCCCCAGAACAGAGTTGCAGCCTCACCAGTAATATGATCAAAACTTTATGCAGCACCCAGTGCCCTGTACAGTTCTAGCATCACTTCCTGGTTTTTTATTGTATGTTGTGGCTAAAAAGGAAAACATCCTGCTGAATTGTTCTCTCTCTCAAGGTGACACAAGTGAGCCGCCCTGATCTTATACTCTTCCTGATGAAGTACCTGATGGCGCTGGTGGTCGGGATCCCATCTGTGTTCTGGGTTGGCAGCAAGAAGACCTGTTTTGAATGGGCCAGCTTCTTCCATGGGCGCAAGAAGAAAGAGTGAGTTTGCTCCTGTCATAAGTCATCCTTTTTATCATCTAAGGAAATGCAGCATCAGAGACGAGCTGCAAGCATGTCTTTGTGTGTCAAATGGGAAAACTGGGGAGGGTGCTAGGTAGGTTGATATTTTATTCTTTACTTGGCAGAAAGCCAGCTCCTGTTCATGGTTGGCCAAGTCTCAGCCTTGCTCCAATTGCACTTTGTGGGAGCACCATGTGTGCTTGTGAGTGCCGTGTCTATTGCAGCCCCTTAGTGGCTCCAAAAAAAAATCACCATTGTCCGTGCAGATCTTCCACTGTGCAGAACAATGTTGGCCTAGGTTTCTGTTCAGTGGGACTTGAATCCACAAACTCCTGACACAGATGATAGAACTAATTAAGGTGCTGGTAATACCCACTTTTTTTTTAATGCGCTTTGCCATGTTCCTTATGACAATGAATGAGACCATTTGGCCCATTGAGTTGGTCAGTTCAGAGACCAATCCCATTTACTAATTTCCTCTGTACCCTATTCCCACATTTCCATCAGTTCTACCACCCACCTACACAAAAGGCAATTTGCAGAGCGTCCAGTTAACCTACCAACCACATCTTTGGGATGTGGAAGAAACTGGAGAACTCAGAGGAAATCCACGGATCACGGGGATAATGTGCAAACTCCACATGGCACCATCAGTCAGGATTGAACCTGGGTTGCTGGAGCTGTAAGGCAGCAGCCCAACAAGCTACATCACTGTACTGCTTGCACACTTGGGTTATCCCTGATCAGGAATGTAACACACACAATAAAATGTTGTCCATTAACACTATGGAAGTCAATTTATGAATCCTCCACTATCACTGAAGCAGCTAATAATGGAAATGGAGCCACACTCAGTCACTTGAGTTACTTAACGAGGTCTTAGATTTGACATTTACTCACATCGATTGGGCAACTGGAGCAGGGCTGAAACAACTCCAGCTGCCTGTTAACCAAGTCAAGAACCAGGTGAGGTGAGCTCAAAAACTTCCAGTCTCTTCTGTTCTTGACCCCATTTTGCAGTAAGGTACTGATGAACTAACGTACAGTGAAATTTTATACCTTTCAACACATTTTATAAGAGCTCCAATGAAGCAACTTCCTCCAAATTGCCATTAGTCCTTGGTCACTCCCAAACAAAGACGTGCTAGCCCTGAATTTAACCAGCAAGCTGTTCAGAGATGGAAAGTAGGAGTTCCAAAGATTCACAGCCTTGGGTTACCAGATCGCAAGAAATTAAGACAGAGTGGGTAGAGATTCAGTTTGGGGTGGGGTAGAGGACAAGGCAGAGTGTAAGGAGAATAGGTGAATAGGTATGGCTCAACATGAGTTAATGTTAACTTGTTCAAAATGTTCCAGCATTCTTAGCCTGCACCAAGAAGCAAGTTCACTCTGCAGGAGAAGTTTTGAAAATGTGACCAGGAGGACCCTGTTCTGAGCCTCACAGATTTCATCATTCAGTCTGATCCAGGCTGCAATTTAAATAACTTTGCATATACCAAGTTCCCCACAGATAACAACAATCTTACTGATTTTGAACATTTCTATCAACTACCTTTAGCATCAGCAAATTGTTCCAGTTTTCCAGACCCCTTGTGTAAAGAAGAGTTCTCTCCAGGATGACTTGGTTCTAATTAGCATTGTGATCAATTTTCCTGGGGAATCTGCACTACCCTTTCCAAGACTAGTATGTCTAATAGTAAAGCTCCTTGTTGTTAAATCTATGAAAGTTACCTGGACTTTGAAAGCCTGTAGAGGTCAAAATCAGGAGGGGGAGTGGGAAATGTTCATTGAAGTTCTTTTGGGCATATCAGGAGTTGGAATGCTGTTCTTCTTTAACTGGATTCCAAGTTCTAGTCTTTTTCATTTTCAGTTCTGTGAATGAGAGCCGCCAAGTTTTGCAGGAACCGGAGTTCGCGCAGTCTCTGCTAAGAGATCCAAACACCCCTATCATCCGCAAATCTCGAGGCACTTCCACCCAAGGAACATCCACTCATGCCTCCTCCCAGCAGCTGGCCATGGATGATCAGAGGAGCAAAGCTGGCAGTGTCCACAGTAAGCTCAGCAGTTACCACGGCAGCCTTCACAGGTCAAGGGAAGGCAGGTGAGTTGATCTGCAGAAACTCCATAGCTGACTAGAGAATCAGATTACCATTTGGAATTTTAAGGCTGGATTATCCTGTTGTATAAATGATGTTGGGTTTCACATTGTTGGAACTATTCAGTAGTACTGTTTAATATTTCGTATTCAGATATAAAGTTTGCTAGGGGAGGGGTCAGAAGGGCAGGCTGTGTTGTGAATGGGTTAATTTCTTACACAAAGAACTCAGATATACATGTTTTTTAAGGAAGCTTCTCAATTACAGAAGGAACAAAGCTGTGAATTTCAACAAAAAAGTTTTTTTAATGCTTAGCTTTAAATTTTTTCCACAGATAAGTACAGGTATTTGGTATTGGTTTATTATTGTCACTTGTACCGAGGTACAGTGAAAAACTTGTCTTACAAACCGATCGTACAGGTCAATTCATTACACAGTGCAGTTACATTGAGTTAGTACAGAATGCATTGATGTAGTACAGGTAAAAACAATAACAGTACAGAGTAAAGTGTCACAGCTACAGAGAAAGTGCAGTGCAATAAGGTGCAAGGTCACAACAAGGTAGATCGTGAGGTCGAGGTCATACTCCACCTCATTGTATAAATCAATAGTCTTATCACTGTGGGGTAGAAGCTGTCCTTAAGTCTGGTGGTATGTGCCCTCAGGCTCCTGTATCTTCTACCCGATAGAAGAGAGAATGTCCCTGGTGGGTGGGGTCTTTGATTGTGCTGGCTGCTACACCAAGACAATGAGAGGTAAAGACAGAGCCCAAGGAGGGGAGACTGGTGTCCGTAATGCGCTGGGCTGTGTCTACAACTCTCTGCAGCTTCTTGCGGTCTTGGGCAGGGCAGTTGCCATACCAAGCTGTGATACATCCTGATAGGATGCTTTCTATGGTGCATCGGTAAAAGTCGGTGAGAGTCAAAGGGGCCAAACCAAATTTCTTTAGCCTCCTGAGGAAGTAGAGGCGCTGGTGAGCTTTCTTGGCCATTGCATCCATGTGGTTTGTCCAGGACAGGTTGCTGGTGATGTTCACTCCCAGGAACTTGAAGCTGTCAACCCTCTCGACCTCAGCACCATTGATGTAGACAGGTGCATATACACCACCCCCTTTCCTGAAGTCAATGACCAGCTCTTTTGTTGACATTGAGGGAAAGGTTGTTGTCATGACACCATTCCACTAAGCTCTCTATCTCCTTCCTGTACTCCGACTCATCACTGAGATACGGCCTACAACGGTGGTATCATCTGCAAACTTGTAGATGGAGTTAGAGCAGAATCTGGCCGCAGTCATGAGTGTATAGGGAGTAGAGTAGAGGGCTGAGGACGCAGCCTTATGGGGCACCAGTGTTGAGAATAATCGTGCCAGAGGAATTGCTGCCTATCCTCACTGATTGCGGTCTGTTTGTTAGAAAGTCAGGGGTCCAGTTACAGAGGGAGATGTTGAGTCCTAGGTCTCGGAGTTTAGTGACAAGCTTGCTTGGTATTATTGTAAAGGCAGAGCTGTAGTCAATTTACTGTTAAAGGGATCATAGATGTGAGGGTAAAAGTGTGCAGAATCGTGATAAGTATGCCATTTAATCTTAATGCACATTGCAAGATACCAGAACTAAATTTATACCCATTGTGAAAGATTGAGATTCTGTCCTTTTGAGACATGAAAATGAAGGGTTATTTGATAAGGTCATTAAGTTTTGAGGTGGTAGGATAGACACAAGGTATTTCCACTTTCACCACAAGGAGCTATAAATATGATAGTTACTAATAAATGCAAATGAGAAGTGAAACCGATGAACTGATAACAAGAAGAGTTCAGGTGATTAGTGAAGAGGCTAGATAAACACAAGGGAGAGAATAATAGTACAACATGTTCTGGGGTTAGCTGAAGGGTGGAAGGACAAAATGTCCTGTTTCTGGACAGTAATAACTAAGCAAATGTGGTTACTCATTCCACTTAAGTCCAAGTTCAGCAAGGCAGAACATTGCGTAATGTTCAGATGGGATTGTTAATCGCATTTGTTTTTAATAGTGTAACCTGTTTCTAAAGTTGCTATACTTGCTGCATCTATTAGAAATAATGGTTGAGAGAGAGATTCCAGAATTGATTGGTAGACTAGCCAATAAGGCAGCATTGTTAGTAAGACCTAAACAGTGAGCAGGAGACAGACTACAGTAAGGTAAAAGGGTCCTCCCATGATACAGACTGCATTTGAAATAGTGAAACATCATACTTGGAGTCTTCTCAACCTTGCCCGTACTTAACCTGCCTGTTGGCTGAGGTGCTTCTCTCCCCCAGGGAGCAGTTCATCAGATCAGGAAGCCTGTTCCTCATGTCAGCTGAGTTCTGCAGGTACATGTCCCTTGTGCTCAACCATCCACCCTCCCCATCTCAATGCTTATTCAGTTTATCCAGCTGCCCCTGCTTGAATGGGCCACAAAATATGTTGTGCATGGGCTACACAAGGCTGGTTCATAACTTCCCATCTAGAGGAATTGCCCATAGAACTTGGCTTGATGCTTGTTGACCAGCAGTAGAGATTAGAAACAATGTTGGAAGAACTCAGCAGGTCAAGCAGCATCTGTGGATGCAAAAGGTGTAGGTCAACTTTTCAGGTCAGAACTCTGCACCAGGACCGGGAGGGAAGAGGAAAGATTGCCAGTATGTAGCAGTACAGAGGGGGATGGGATAGAGGCTGGGTGGAACCTGAAGGGGAGGGGATGGTGGGCAGGTGGGGAGAGGGGGAGATGGGAAAGGTGAACAAAGGGAGAAGACAACAAGGTAGGTGGGTGAGTGTTGTGGAAGGAGACCACTGGGGTGTGGGTCCAGGTTTTTTGTTCCAGATTCCAGCATCTGCAGTCTCTTTTGTCTAGCAGTAGAGATTAGATGTGTTTGGGAGAGGAAGCTGAAGAAATATTGAAGGACAATATTAATTCAAATTTATTTAATCATTTAAAAAAAATCAACTTTTACATCATGATGTATCGATGCAGAGCCCAAGGCCACGACCCTGCCAAAGAGGCAAGAGCCTAAACCTTTGTAGGATTACTTTGTAAATAATTATTGATACCTAGTTTGTACACTAACATTCTTAAGATTGTGAAAAGGAATAAATTGCTGAAGCCTAAGGACAGTATCAGCCAGAGCTGGGAAGTTTAGTCTTCATTTACACTGGCTTTATTTCTGTCTTCTGTACCTCTAATCAGTCATGCCGGCTTTGAGTTTCCACCATCAGTGCTCCAAAAATAGTTTAGCATTGGGTAACATTCATCAAATGCACTTTTAAGATCCGGTGGGTGCTGCTGACCTGAGCTCTATCTCCATCCAATTCTGGTTACAAACGTGTGAACTGACCAGCTGACTATATGATACAAAGGAAACAGCTGATATGTGTTGCTTAATGTTGTTTCACCAGATACACACCCTGCAGCTTCAGAGCTCTGGATGAGCGGTTGGTTCATGGTAGTCTGCCAAGGCTCAATGATCAGTCCCAGCAGAGCAGCCTGCATCGCCTGAATGACCAGTCCCGACATAGCAGCATCAGAGATCTCACTAACCCAGCAACGCACATCACCCATGGCACCAGTATGAACCGGGTCATTGAGGAAGACTGCACAAGTGCCTAATCCTCACCTCAGCATCAAAGGCAAAGCAAAGGGGCCTCTACGGTTTTTAAAAAATCGATAAAACTGGAACCTGAAAGATCGGCAACTAAACACAAGGCGATTTAAATGGCTGCTAGCAAGTACAGAATACAATCATCTTTGGAGAAACTAGTTTGGAAGCATCACAACTGTTGTAAACTTAAAAGGGAAGATTACAAGCTGTTGGACTTGGCTATTATTCTCAACATTGTTGTCGGGTCCATAACAATCAAAGAAAGCTCTGTTTTTATAGCCTTTAAATATGCAGAAGGTGATTGTAAAGACATTGACCAATATCCCATCACGGGAGCAAAAAGGGTAAATGTTCGGATTTTTTTGTTGATAGCAGAATTGAAAAGACAATAGCATGTCTGTTAGTTTTCAAGGTACACTTCTCAAGCAGTTTGAATCCTATTGTTGAGAACGGGACTTGTCTGAAAGATCAAATCTTGTAATAAAGTGTAGAAATATGTTGCGTTTACTTGAAATAAGGTTGGTTTAGGGAAGGAGCTAGTGCAAGGTCTGTAGCCACTATTCCTGTCAGGACATTGCAATGCTACCTCATGGCTTCCTGACTGAAATCTTTTGGACAGAAGATGTCATTCAGCTGTTTGGGCTAATTTATTAGTCACTGCATTATTCTGTTGATTAAATCATGCAATGCACTTGATGGGTGTTGGGCAAGTTGGTTTGTGAACTGATGTGCGTATTTAGATTAGGAGCATGATGCTAGTGCAACAAGGGGTGATGACTTGTAATATCATAATTACATTGATGTGCAGGTTGGTTACTTGTGAAGCACAATGGGGTTCCAGTAATCCATAGTAATACTTGAGACTTGATGGATCTGTTGGCCACCACCATTCTCGAAGCTCGGCTTTAAAAGAACATCTGGATGAGTGGATTCCACTCCTGCTGGGATCTTCACTTCCACTGGTTAGCAGCAACTTTGGGTTCATTCATTTTACAACCAAAAAATTCCCTTGTTGATATTTTATTAATGTCTATTCAAACAAAGTTTAATTTTCTATTGCAGTTCATCTGGAATGAACTCAGACAAGGTTTTAAAAAGTAAATACTGTTTAAAGCCTTGCAATCTTCTCTCCTGTTGACCGTTTAACTGAGCCACAGTCCACATAGGTGCTTTCAAACATTTGCCAGTATTTTCACAAAGGTGTTAGCTATAAAATCAAATTCTGCACCAATTCAGACCAGGTGTCATGATAGCTCAGTGACAGCTCTCCTATTTCTAGCTCTGAAAGTTTAAGCCCAGTTAAAGCTGGAATTTCATTGCTGATACTGAGGACTGCTGCCTTGGTAGCAGTTGCACCTTTTGCATGAGACACCAGTCCAAAGCCGTATTTGCTTTCTCAGCTGGGCAGAAAAATACTCTCGTTTAAAATTCTGGCCAATACTTGGCCTCCTCAAACTGATTTTCTAGTAATTATCATATTGCTGTGTGCAAATTGGTTGTTGCAGTTCCTACATTGCAACAGTGACTACCATTTTGGGAATATTTATTATATTTTGTGGCACTGAGGTTGTGGAAGGCATCATAGATATGCAAGTTTCTTTCCAGGTAGACTAATGGTCTTAATTTCAAAAGTGTGGTTAATCTACCCGCATTGTAATGACCAAAAAGTATTTCACCAGGATGTGAGACTATCGCTTGTTTGTGATCTGGCCCAGATACTGGTATTTCTTGCATCTGTAATTCCTCCATATTTCTGATGGGTGAATTAACCTTGGATGATTTGAGGCTTTGTTCATAGCACATTTAGAAGAGAGCCCCAGTTATAGTCAGCTTTACCCAGTTCAAATGGAACAAATTGCATCTTCAGATAATGATGCAGAATAAAGAGCACTTCATTTGAAACAAGAGGTCTCTTAACAGTTTTGGCATTCTTCATTCTTCTTCCCTTCTGCTTTATCTCTAGAATTACTGCCTCTTTGCAGCTTATTTGAAATCCA
This sequence comes from Pristis pectinata, assembly GCF_009764475.1. NCBI lineage: Eukaryota > Metazoa > Chordata > Chondrichthyes > Rhinopristiformes > Pristidae > Pristis > Pristis pectinata. The sequence continues at coordinate 9,314,157 of NC_067414.1, forward strand.
AATTCCATAGTTCATGGATTTCCCAACAGAATCTTCTCCATTTCATCTACTCCTGTGCTTTCTCCTCCCAATCAAAGCAAGGGTGGAGGTTCTGCCCTACCAGCCTCTATATTCAATGAATAATATTGTGTAACCTCCACCTTCAACTTCATCTTCCCCTCCAGTTTGGCACTACAAAGGAACTTATCCCTCTGACTCCCTAGTTTGCTTTTCCTCCCACACCAAGCACTCTTCATGGCACTTTCCCATTAAACTGCAGGAGATGCAGCACCTGCCCTTTACATCATCCTGTACTGTCATCCAGGAATCCAAACTGTCTTCCTAGGAGAAGCAACAATTTGCATGCACTTCCACTTGAGAGTATTGCCATCAGTGCTCACAGCAGTCTCACCTACTTTGGAGAGACTGAACACCTCAATTAAATTCCAGCTGAATGAACTTCTCGTCACCTGTTGCTTTAATTTGACATCCCATCCATCTCTGCCCTGTCTTTGCCCTCCTATGCTTTTCCAATGTAAGCTCAGGGAACAGCTCTTCCATCTTCCAGGTGGCACATGCAGCCCTCTGGATTTGATATTGAATTCAGCAGTTTCAGTTAACCAGCCTTCCCTGTTTGTGGCAGAACTGGGCAATTCTGATGCAAAATCATCCACCTGAAATACTAATTCAGTTTTTCTCTCTTCATAGATGTTCCATGGTCTGCACTCTTTTATTTCTGATCTCCAGCAACAAATATATCACAGTACTAGCACATTATTTTGTGTTTTTTTTCTTTCTCTAATAGTCATTGATCTCTTAATTAAATGTCACCACTCCTTCCCCTCTCTGCAAATTAAAATACACTTGTTTCTTTCACCTGTGTATGTTCTGTCAAAGGGTTTTTAACCTGTAATATTAGCTTTGTTTTTCTCCCTCTACACAAGCTGCCTGACCTGCTGAGTATGGGTATGCACACTGTTGTTTTGAGCTGAACTCAAAACAACATTCATCAATTTTAGAAACATAGAAAACCTACAGCACAATTCAGGCCCTTCGGCCCACAAAGCTGTGTCGAACATCTCCCTGCTCTAGAAATTATTAGGCTTACCCATAGCCCTCTATTTTATTCAGCTCCATGTACATATCTAACAGTCTCTTGAAAGACCCTATCATATCTGCCTCCACCACTGTTTCCAGCAGCCCATTCCACGCACTCACCACTCTCTGAGTAAAAAAACTTACCCCTGACATCTCCTCCATATCTACTCCCCAGCACCTTAAACCCGTGTCCTCTTGTGGCCACCATTTCAGCCCTGGGGAAAAGCCTCTGACTCTTTAAGGTCGCTGTGGAGATCTGATTTCTCCTGTGGTGGCATGGCTGAATATCAACATTTTTATTTCCTTAGTAACATTGAGTTCAATGTAAATGTTTCTTTCACTGCTTCACAAGGACAGTTCCTTCCTTTCACAAGTTAGCACTGCTCATTTATTACCACTGTGGTCACAATCTTTACTCAGGCAATGAGGTCTTTGCTTTCATGACCAATAAAGCTGTCCATATATTTAAATGTGTTGCTGATCATTCTCATCCAAGACAGACACAATATGCAGCAATCCTTCATTCTTCAACCTAGTGTCTCCGATCCCAACTTTTGTTTTATTGACCCTTTCTTAACCCCGAAGGTAAGGCTTAAACGGGATCCTAACAAATCAAGGCTTGATATTTAAATTAAGACTTGTAAACACAAAGTACAAAAATTCAATATTTCTCAATTTCAGGATTTCAAAAGGGAATAATCAAAAGAACTTTTTAAAAAAAAACAGTTGAACAGGTACATGGATAGGAAAGGTTTAGATGGATATGGGCCAAACACAGGCAAATGGTACTAGTTTAGATGAGCATCTTGGTCAGCATGGATGAGTTGGGCTGAAGGGCCTGTTTCCAGGCTGTGTGACTCTGACTCATTAGAAAAATTGTTTCTTTCTTGTAATAATTTAAATTTCTGATCAAGCTTTAATGGCAACACTAGAATTGATTGATATTGAGCTCTGAAATGTGCTGTATTACTCAGTGTCATTTGGTGAACTAATTAGATATTGATTTGGGGTGAAAACAATGGCTGTGATTAACTAATTGTGCCATGCTTAAGTCTTCAACACTCCCTTGGAAACCAATGAGCATTTGTGCTACATCTGCCCTGATCATCCTGTGAAGTTGAATCAACAATGGAGAGGAACTACATTTTATCAAGTTTGTAATGTGTGCACATCTTCCTCCACATTGCACATTGGGAACAGTTGTGACAACCTACATACCTGGCTGCAACAATCTAGACACTGGTGGGCCAACATGAAGTGCAGCCACCAGCATCTTGCCAGCAGAGACAGCAACTGAAAGCCTATTCCAGGTGTGGGTTGCTAGTGCTGGTTGTGTTGGGTTGTTGAACGGTATTTCATCTGTCATAAGCATCCTGTGCTTGAAAAGGGCATTACCTGAGATGCTGTTCAAAATAAAATGGCAAAGGAAAGAGAAATTATTAACTTGCACTCACCCCATTAAGAGCCTGTTTGTTTATTATAGAATTGTGGCTGGATGTATAGTTTGGTAAAACAAAATTCTTTCCCTCCCAGGTTTAGCACTTTAATTGAGTGTATAGCTGTTGTGCAGTAGTTGTAAATTAGATTTTTTTTTAGAGAGCAGTAGATTTTTAATAAAATAATGAAATGCTTTCCCTGTGTTTGTGGTTTTATTTAAGTTCATTATTTTCTTGGATCAGTTTTCAATCTTGTATACTTGCTGTCAGTCATCCTTCAGGATCTGGGTGTGACGGGCAAGGGCAGCATTTGTTGCCTATCTCTAACTTGCTTTGAACTGAGTGCTTTTACAGGCCATTTCAAAGGTGTTTTAAGAGTCAATCACATTTAGTGGTCAGGGGTCCACTAGAGGCCAGACTGAGTAAGGGTGGCAGATTGTTTTTCTAGGGGGATTAAAAAAACATGAGTCAGCCTGATTTATTTTTAATGACAATCCAATATTTTTGTAGTCATTATTAGTTTCTATTTTAATTGCAAATTGATTAAATTCCACAGCTGCCATGGTAAGATTTAAACTCTGGTCTACAATATCTGGATTACTAGTCTGGTAATTTCTGTCACCACAGGTACCTGGTGCTTTAAAGTTATCAGTGTATAATTGGTTAACCTCTGTGTCAGACTTAACAGGTGCCAATAAGTAATGCCACGTAATGTAATTTGCAATTTATATGCAACTGTTACTTTAAATTTCTGCCTCACTGCAGAAGGTACTGAAACCTTCAACGTTCTTCCCTGATATTTGTGCTTAAATCAAGTCATTTGGCTTTCCATCTGTTGTCTGTATTTTGGTGTTAGCCCAATTTTTTTCTAGGCCAAACAGACAGACAGTCTTGTATTGCAGTTTCCAGTGCACAGAGTAACTTTTAACTCAGTTCTTCCCAGCAGAACTTTGAATCCTGCAGCATACAGTTCAGTCCATTGAGCAAGTTGGGTCAATAGTGCAACCTTGCCTTGCCACTCACGGTTTTTCGGCATGTCCCCAATGGCTCTCATCAATTTTTACAGATGCATCATAGAAAGCATCCTATCCAGATGCATCACAGCTTGGTATGGCAACTGCTCTGCACAAGGCTGCAATAAATTGCAAAGAGTTTTCAATGCAGCACTGTCCATCACAAAAACCAGTCTCCCCTCCATTGACTCTGTCTACACTTCCTGCTGCCTCTGGAAAGTAGTCAAGATGATCAAGGAACCCTCCCACCCTGGTCACTTTCTCTTCTACCCCTGCCCCCCTGCCCCCCCCCCCCCAAATTGGGCTGAAGATACAAAAGGTTGAGAATGTGCACCACCAGGCTGAAGGGCAGTTTCTATCCTGCCATTACCAGATTCTTGAACGGACCTCTTGTACACTAAAGATGAATTCTTGATCTTTCAATCAACCTCGTTGCTGCCCTTGCCCTATGTTTGTCTGCCTACATTGCACTTTTTCTGTAACTGTCACACTATTCTACATACTGTTTTTTCTTTTTACTGCCTCGATGTACTTGTGTATGGAATTATCTGTGTGGATGGCACACAAAAGCGTTTCACTGTATCACATATGACAGTAAACCAATTATCAATTAACCATTTTGAGGATTTCTGATCCATGTCAAAGCATCTTGTCATTGGTTGGATTCACAATCTTTTGTTGTGATCCTCCAATTGTGAGCAGCAGCCACAGGATGTGGTGACGGATGGAGACAAAGGCAGCCTAAATCTACCGTAAGCCACCCAGTGACTGCGCTAATCCCCCTACACAGTCTGTGAGAGAGATGCAATCAATCATGGAAGGTCTGGATCTGAAACCCTAGTCTGTCCAATCTTTCTTCGTAAGAGGACCTGCTCATTCTAGTTATCAGACTAGTAGCTCTTAGAACATAGAACAATTACAGCACAATTCAGGCCCTTCAGCCCACAAAGCCGTGCTGAACATGTCCCTACCCTAGAAATTACTAGGCTTACCCATAGCCCTCTATTTTTCTTCAGCTCCATGTACCTATCCAACGGTCTCTTGAAAGACCCTATCGTATCCGCCTCCACCACCGTTTCCGGCAGCCCATTCCACGCACTCACCACTGTCTGAGTAAAAAACTTACCCCTGACATCTCCTCTATACCTACTCCCCAGCACCTTAAACCTATGTCCTCTTGAGGCCACCATTTCAGCCCTGGGGAAAAGCCTCTGACTACCTGATGAATACCTCTCATCATCTTGTATACCTCTATCAGGTTCCCCCCTTCATCCTCCGTCGCTCCAAGGAGAAAAGGCCGAGTTCCCTCAACGTGCTTTCATAAGGCATGCTCCGCATTCCAGGCAGCATCCTTGTAAATCTCCTCTGCACCCTTTCTATGGCTTCCATATCCTTCCTGTAGTGAGGTGACCAGAACTGAGCACAGTACTCCAAGTGGGGTCTGACCAGGGATATGTTCAGCAACCATTCCAGTCCCTGAGCCATCCAAGTCTCCGTAATGGCCACCACAGCATAGCTCCAAGTATTGATCCAAGCTCTAAGCTCATCCGCCTTGTCCACAGTACTCCTTGTGGTAAAATAGACACATCTCAAACCTGTCTGAGCACGTCCCTTCTCTATCACCTGCCTATCATACCTACTACTAGCTTTCTCTATTTGAGAGCCAAACACCTCTTCCCCAGTCTCTCCAGTTCGGATCCCACCCCCAACAATTCTAGTTTAAACTCTCCCCAGTAGCCTTAGCAAACCTCCCTGCCAGGATATTGGTCCCCCTGGGATTCAAGTGCAACCCATCCTCTTTGAACAGGTCATACCTGCCCCAAAAGTGACCCCAATAATCCAGAAATCTGAATCCCTGCTCCTTACTCCAATCCCTCAGCTATGCATTTAACGTCCTCTTCATTCTGTTTCTATACCCACTGTCACTTAGCACAGGCAATAATCCAGAAATTACTACCTTTGAGGTCCTGCTTCTCAACTTCCTTCCTAATTCTCTATAGTCTTTTTACAGGACCTCATTCCTTTCCCTACCTATGTCGTTGGTACCAATATGTACCATATATATGTACTCTGGCTGTTCTCCCTCCCCCTTCAGGATATCTTGGACGCAATCTGAAACATCCCAGACCCTGGCACCTGGGAGGCAAACTACCTTCCGAGTTTCTTTCCTGCGTCCACAGAATCGCCCGTCTGCCCACCTAACTATAGAGTCCCCTATCACTAGTGCCCTCCTCTCTCCTTCCCTACCCTTCTGAGCCACAGGGCTGGACTCTGTGCCAGAGACACTGCCACTGTTGCTTCCCCCAGGTAGGCTGTCTCCCCCAACAGCACTCAAGCAGGAGTACTGATTGTCAAGGGGTACAGCCACAGGGGTACTCTCTCGTACCTGACTCTTCCCCTTCCCCCTCCTGACTGTGACCCACTTGCCTGACTCCTGTGGTCCTGGTGTGACCAGCTGCCTATAACTCCTTTCTATCACCTCCTCACTCTCCCTGACCAGACAAAGGTCATCAAGCTGCATCTCCAGTTCCCTAATACAGTCCCTCAGGAGCTGCAGCTCGACACACCGGGTGCAGACGTAGCCTTCCCGGAGGCAGGAAGACTCCGGAAACTCCCACATCTGACACTGAGTACAGGAAACCGCACTCATACCCCTTCCTTAACTCAAGTCACCTACCTCTCCTCGCCCCCTTACGCCAAAGCCCTTTGAGCCAAAGCCCAGAACACTCTGCTCCCTCTCACTCCACTGCCCACTCCGACGCTGCCCGCTGGATATGGCGGTTTGCTTTTTAAACTGCCCGCGCCTTACCTGCTGACATCACGTGCCTGCGCAGTCCTGCCCCCACTACTCCCGATTAAAACTTATATAAAAACTTATAAAAAAGAACTTTATAAAACTAAACCTTATAATAAAAACCCTATATAAAAAAAAAGAAAAACTTATCGGTCCCTAAGTCCCGACGCCTGCCGAAGTGAAACCCACGAAACTGCCATTTTTTTTTCTCTACCTGCTTTTTTAAACTGCCCACACCTTACATGAAATTTTTACATGAAATAAGATAAGATTTTTACATGAAATAAGATTTCTGTATTAGTCACATGTACATCGAAACACACAGTGAAATACATCTTTTTGTGTCGAGTGTTCTGGGGGCAGCCCGCAAGTGTCACCACGCTTCCGGCGCCAACATAGCACGCCCACAACTTCCTAACCCATATGTCTTTGGAATGTGGGAGGAAACCGGAGCACCCAGAGGAAACCCATGCAGACACAGGGAGAACGTACAAACTCTTTATAGACAGCGGCTGGAATTGAACCCAGGTTGCTGGCGCTGTGATAGTGTTACGCTAACTGCTACTGTGCCTGCCCTGAAGACTAAACAGAATTGACATTCTTTGGTTTTGTTAATTGATGCATATGCCACAGCAATAAATCACTGGGCAGTGCTTGAATAAGGCAATTGGTGACGGTGTTTGCTGTTCCATTGGAGCTGTCTGATACAGGGTAGTGGTAAAAAGGGAGAGCATCCTTACCTTGGGATGTTGTAATTTTCGAGCGGGAGGTTCACGAGCACCAAGCCAAATCTCCTGGAGGCCCATGTTGCTAAGTCCTGCCCTCTTGAGTTGATTCACTTTTAAAACACCTTGGGATGCTTTAGTGTCACTTAAGCTTGTAGCTTTCAGGTAAGTCGCGCGAACAAGCAACTTTGGGAGGACCCCCACTGTTGTAATTGGGAAGCCTATTACTGAGGGAAACCTGCCAATCAAATGCAACTGTGGCTGAGGTGTTTAAAAAAAGTGAGTGTCAGGAAACACAGTGTAGTTTGGACAGAGTGCAGGCTTTAGTAAACAAGGATCTATTATGAGATAGGGTGATGCTCAGCAAGGTCACTGGAGCAACGCAACTACGGACTTCAGAGAAGTATCAGGCAGTACCAACTTGGCAATGAGAAACCTTTGAAACAGTGATATCGGAACTCAAAAAGTGATGTTGGTATGAAGGGAGGGAGCAAATTGACAACTGGTAAGTTTTTGTAGTTTAAGTTTACACCCACTTGGTTACCAGATAGTCTATGTTGAAGGAAGGCAGAGCAGCTCCCACCCATGCATGGCACAAAGTAGACTCTTGGCCCAATCTCCAGCACTAACATCACTGATGTACCTTGATTGCTGTATTCTCAAAGCATTATATGTATGCAAGGCATATTAATAATTCCATGGATATCAACACCTAATTACTTAATATTTTATGTTCATTGAAGCTATGAATAATTGCTTCAAAGGTAACTAATGAATACATTAACTTTGTTATTGAAATTTTTCGCCTTGCATTTCCTAGAATATTATACATCTGTTAAGAAAAAAGATTTAAGGAGAAAACAAGCTTAATATTAGCAGTGGCAAAGGAGGGAAAGATTTAACCTTCTGTTTTGCTAAACTCTCCATTAATTCACAACCTAATTATCTCAACGTATGGAGTGACTATAAGAAAGAGGCTCGGTATCCTGTGGTGAATAACTCACCTGCTAACTCACTAAAGCCTGTCCACCATCTACAAGGCTCAAGTCAGGCGAGTGATGGAACCCTCTCCACTTACTGGATGAGTGCAGCTTCAACAACACTCAAGAAGCTCGACACCATAAATAACATAGCAGCCCATTTGATAGTCATCCCATCCACAACCATTCACTCACTCCACCACCTATGCTCAGTAGCAGCAGTTTATACCATCTACAGGATGCTGCAACTCACCAAGATTCCTTAGACGACTTCCAAACCCACAACTTCTGCCAGCTCCAAGGACAAGGGCAGCAAAAGCATTGGAACACCAAGTTTCCCTCCAAGCCACACACCATCCTGACTTGGAAATATATCGCCGTTCCTTCACCGTCGCTGGGTCAAAATCCTGGAATTCCCTCCCCACACATCATGGGTATACCCACACCTCAAGGACTGCAGTGGTTCAAGATGGCAGCTCACCGCCACCTTCTCAAGGGCAATTAAGGATGGGCAATGAAATGCTGGCTCAGCCTGTGTAGCCCACATCCTTGGAACGAATAAAAAAATAGAAGCTGGCTAGGCCATTAGCCCCATGTGCCTCCTTTCCCATTCAGTAAGATCACAGCGAATCTTTTATCTCAGCACCACTTTCCTGAGTGAACCCCATATCCTTTGATTCCCTTAATATCTAAAAATCTATAGATCTCTGTCTTGAACAGACTCAGCGATGGAGCCTCCATGGCTCTCACAGGCAGAGGATTCCAAAGGTTCATGAGCTATCTTCTCATCACCATCCTGATAAGCCAACCCTTCATGTTGAGCTGTTATCCCTGATTCTTGACATCCTATACAGAGGAAACATCAACTCCATATCTACCCTGTCAAACCCCTTAAGAATTTAACATGCTTCAGTAAGATCAGCTCTCATTCCTATCCAGACAAAAACCTAACCAGAACTCCATGCAAGTGATCTCTAAACAACCTCCACATTTCCATTGTGCGTTTGCCTGAGTACATCTGCTCCCAAGTTATGCTCCCAAGTTCCTGCCTAGTAGCATCATAATCCCCCTCCCCCCAATTAAATACATTCCCATACTGTCTGCTCCTATCCCTCTCCAAGGCAAGGGTAAAGGTCAGGGAGTTGTGGTCACTGTCTCTGAAATGCTCAGCCACCAAGAGATCTGACGCCTGCCTGATACCATATCCAGAATGGCTTCTCCTCTAGTTGGCCTGTCTACATATTATGTCAGGAATCCTTCCTGGACACACCCAAAAAGTTCTGCCCCATCCAGACCTTTTGCACTAAGGAGGTGCCGATCAATATTAGGGAAGTTGAAATCACCCATGACAACAGCCCTGTTACTTTTGCACCTTTCCAAAATCTGCCTCCTGATCTGTTCCTCAGTGTCTGTTGCTATTGGGGGGTCTATAGAATCAACCCCCTCTCCTGCTCAATACCACTTCCATCCCAACATTCCTATAAGTTCAACACATTTAGCTAGTTTGGTGTAATAGGCCTTTTACAGCGGCTGTATTTTAAATTGTATTTTTGCAGTGATTATTGACACCAGGCTCCCCCCAGGGAAGACTGGTGAAAGTTAATCTGGGATTGAGGCATTTCTAGTTCAGGAATCCAGGGCTTCTGCATTCCACTTGTATGGTTCTGCTATTAAATTTATTGGGTTGTGGGGCAGGGGCGTCTTTTTCCCCTATGTCCAGTTTTAAGTCACTCTAAGCTTTGCATCATTACATGTGTGTAAGAAGATAGAAGATGGACCACCTTCTCCCTGGCAGATGCTGGAGTTTCTTTTAAACATGTGGCAGAGAGGCTGTTATCATCGCTCTTAAGGCAGAGCCTAGAGCAGATTCTGTACTAGCTTAACGTTCTAGTCTTGGCTGCCATCTGCTGTTCAATAATGGTCCACTCCAGATGGGATACTGTAGCTCAAGTTCACCCCACTCTTGGTGGTGACACTGGCAAAATCTGAACAAATGGAAACTACAGGGTGGAACTTTACTGAAAGGATATGAATGTCTTTAGTTACTTATTTTCATCTTGTATTCATTTTTATTTATATTCTAAATTTAATTTCCCACAACTACTGCAATTTAGAGAACTTTGCTGGCCAATGCCACAGCAAACTCCACATCACCAGTCTCAGTAAAAAAGAATAAACTGTGACAACCACTAGATTGTGTATGTGTTAACCATGTTATGTTCACAGGTTAATTAATTTGCAGGATTCACCTTGTACTGCAACAATGGGTTTCTTTCATGAATCTCTTTGTTTTTTAACTAGACTACTCAGATTGAAAATAAATACAGTTTGATTAGATTAAAGATTTCTGCCCATGTGCATAATCTACATTCAGTTTGTAGCATTTGCAACAAGGACAGTGCTAAGGATGAAGCGTGGTTGTACCAGGTGACTTTCTGTACTTTTCTATCTAATGATTGGGTATAATTATGATGTTTATAACTTTTGTAAGTGGCTACATAGATAAAGGTATTAAGAGTAGAATATCACAACACTAAGAATATACTGGAACAAATCGAGAGATGTGTGATGATGTATATTTGTTCAAAAACTCTTGGTTTTCATCAAGTTTCTCAGAAGCACTAAGGTTACGCCAGTGCTAAGTATACTCAATAGCACTGAATTAACAGGCAGTGAATTTAATCTTTTTGCTTTGAAGTTGCAGATTCAGTGCTAGTTTTCATTCTTTCCAGTAAACAGAATATAAGTTGCAGTTGAAGGAAGAGAAGCCGGTTTTTCTTTTCTCTCAAACTTGCCATCTTCATCAACTTTTTCTGAAGCACATTCACATCATGTTCAATTATTGTCAAATTTTGTTCCTCCTTCTTCCTAAAATGGAAGCACAATGTTAGAATCTTTTTCACAGAGATTCTCAGTGTCTCACTGTGTTTTTTGGATAATCTGAAACAAAACAAAGGCTCATTAGCTATTATAACCTTGAAGTTGTTTATTTATAAACATAGCTGCTTTGTCCACTCCTAATATTGCTGTGAATCCTTACTGATTAAGTGATGCCATAAACGACTGATGGAAAATAGAACTGGAAAAGAATTGGAGAATATGTTGTGAGCCTTGACTGTTTTACATAGAGGATGAAGGAAGAATTAAGAGCATTTATACTGGGTTTAGAATTTGGAATTGTAAAGGCATCAATGAGTTACAAGACCGTGCTTTATTTGCAACCACAGAAATGACTGTGTTAACAACACAGAACACAAAATCTACTGAAAAGAGACTTGGGGATTTAATTCCAGGACCTTATCTACAGTCCTTCAAACTGTTGCTATTGGAAGCAATGACAAAGTTGGCAGGTAGAGGTGAAGAATTTGGTGGTAGCAGGCTGGCAGTTTGAATTGAAATTATATTTGGAAGGATAAGAGCAATGAGCACATGTAAGCAGCACCACCTCCAATTTCTCCACCACATCAATCATTGACTTGGGACTGTATTGTCACCCTGTTATTGCTGCTGTGATAAAAAATCTAAAACTTCCAAACTAAAATCCTGACTAAGGAGTCCATAAATTTGCAATAAATTGTAAAATGTACTTGTTTAGTTTGCTAGTTCTCAGTACAGCAATGTACAACTGTATGGTATGTCTATATGGAGTAAAAGAAAAGGTCAAAATTGGTATTGGTTTATTATTGTCACTTGTACCGAGGTACAGTGAAAAACTTGACTTGCATACAGTACATACAGATCAATTCATTACACAGTGCATTACACAGTAAAACAACAACAGAATACAGAGTAAAGTGTCACAGTTACAGAGAAACTGCAGTGCAGGTAGACAATAAGGTGCAAGGTCATAACAAGGTAGATTGTGAGGTCAAGAGTCCATCTCATCGTATAAGGGAACCATTCAATAGTCTTACAACAGCAGGATAGAAGCTGTTCCTGAGCCTGGTGGTATGTGCCCTCAGGCTCCTGTATCTTCTGCCTGATGGGAGAGGGGAGAAGAGAGAATGTTCCAGGTGGATGGGGTCTTTGATTACACTGGCTGCTTCACCGAGGCAGTGAGAAGTATAGACAGTGTCCATGGAGGCGAGGCTGGTTTCCGTGATTTGCTGGGCTGTGTCCACAACTCTCTGCAGTTTCTTGCAGTCCCGGGCAGAGCAGTTGCCATACCAAGCCATGATGCATCCAGATATGATGCTTTCTATTGGTGCATCAACAAAAGTTAGTGAGTGCCAAAGAGGACATACCAAATTTCTTTCGCCTCCTGAGGAAGTAGAGGTGCTGGTGAGCTTTCTTGGCTATGGCGTCTACAAGATTGGACCAGGATAGGCTATTGGTGATGTTCACTCCTAGGAACTTGAAGCTCTCAACCCTCTCGACCTCAGCACCATTGATGTAGACAGGTGCATGTGCACCATCCCCTTTCCTGAAGTCAATGACCAGCTCTTTTGTTTTGCTGACATTGAGGGAAAGGTTGTTGTCATGACACCATGTCACTAAGCTCTCTATCCCTTTCCTGTACTCCAACTCATCGTTATTTGAGATACGGCCCACTACGGTGGTATCATCTGCAAAGTTGTGGATGGAATTAGAGCAAAATCTGGCCACACAGTCATGAGTATATAGGGAGTAGGGGGCTGAGGACACAGCCTTGTGGGGCACCAGTGTTGAGAATAATCGTGCTGGAGGTGTTGCTGCCTATCCTCACTGATTGTGGTCTGTTGGTCAGAAAGTCAAGGATCCAGTTGCAGAGAGAGGTGTTGAGCCCCAGGTCTTGGAGTTTGGTGATGAGTTTGTTTGGAATTATAATACTGAAGGCGGAGCTGTAGTCAATAAACAATAGTCTAACGAAGGTGTCTTTACTGTCCAGATGCTCCAGAGATGAGTGTAGGGTGAGGGAGGTAGTGTCCACTGTAGACCTGTTTCAGCAGTAGGTGAATTGCAGTGGGTCAAGGTTTTCTGGGAGGCTGAAGTTAATACATGCCATGACCAGCCTCTCAAAGCACTTCATGATGGTGGATATTAGAGCCACCGATTGGTAATCGTTAAGGCATGCTACCTTGTTTTTCTTAGGTACCAGGATGATAGCGGTCTTCTTAAAACAGGTGGGAATCTCAGATTGATGCAGGGAGAGATTCAATATGTCTGCAAATACCCCTGCCAGCTGATCAGCACAACATCTGAGGACACGGCCGGGGACACCATTCCGGCCAGATGCTTTCCGCGGGTTCACTCTCCATTCCATTTTAAGAAATAGGAGGAGAACACGGACAAGCTGCTAGAATGCAGATGGAATTCAATGCAGAAAAGTGTGAGCTCACACAATTTGGTAGGAAGAATGAGAGTGGTACAGGTTCCAAGAGTGCAAGAGCTTGTAGGTATCTGCAAAAGTCTTTGAAGGTGGGATAAGTTCAGAAAGAATTAACAGTGGAGTCGTAGTATGGAGTCATGAGACTGCAGATAATGGAATCTGCAGCAAGAAGCAGACCACTGACAGAACTTAGTGGGTCAGACAGCATCCGTGGAAATAAAGGGATGGTCAACATTTCAGTTCTAGATCCTTCATCAGGACTAAGAATGTAGAGAGAAGATGGCCAGTATATAGAAGTGAGAGGGAGTGATGAGACAAAGGCTGTTAGGTGGAACCAGATGAGGGGATGGAGGATCTGATGGGCAGATGGAACCAGGTGGGGAGGGGAGGGCTCTCATAAAGAATCAAGGATCCCAGGCAGAGAACACAAATGTTCCAGTGGCGAAGCAGTTGATAACTAGGTGTAGATTTAAGAAGTTGGTCCAAAACAAATTACATGAGGAAAATCATAAGTAATAGTGGTTAGGATTTGCAAAGCACTACTTGATAAGTGATAGAAGCATAACATAAGGGAATGGGATTAATACTCAATGGACCAAATAATCTCCAGTGCTGAACAAACGTTTGTTCATGAAGTGTCTCTGATATTGCCTTGTAGAAATGTGTAATGGACAGATTCTTTGATCTCCATCCATCTAAGCAGATAGTGAAATTTGCTTTCCTGTTGTTGATTTTGCATGCAGTGTCATTTATAACTAAAATGTTTGAAGGGGGATATGCAGATCGTTTTTACAATTGTTAAAAACATGCTCGAGTGCTTTCTGCAGATTTTTATCTTTACTGATTTGGTGTCCTTCAAACTGTCTCGTATGATCTGTATTTTTCATCAACTATTTCTTCCCAGGTATTATATTCAATCCTGAACACTTTTTTGTTTCCTTTGTAAGCATCTTTGAATTACAATTGTGATCTGCCAGGTGACAACTCCCCACAGAAGATGTCTTTGGACATGGTCCAACCTCTCAGATGCCACTGGCTCAACATAGCACATGCACTGTGTGGCTGGACATGTTCCAGAACACCAGTACCAGTTATATCTGGTAATATTTAGTACAGAATGAAAGCAGCCTATGTGGAAGTGATGACTGAGCCAAGGTATTTTAACTTTGGTATAGTTACTAAAGTTTATTTTAGGTGACTGTTCAGTCCCATAGTTTTACATTCAAAGTTATTGTAAGGTCACATTTGTTGCATCCCTTTGAGAAGGAAGCTTTGCAGTCTCTTGTGAATTTTACAAGTATTTTATCATCTGTATGAAATATTTCTCTGATGAAGATGATAGAATTTTGATCACTTTTAGTTGAGTTAGTTGTGTAGCCTCCTGTCTAACCATGCGTTTGACTCTTCTTTGGATCATGAAAGATTTTAATCCATTACATTATGCCATCCCTTGTGTGTTGCTGTGGATGGTCAACTTACTTTTTTAAATCGTGAAGAGAAATCGTCTACGTAGAAGTTCATATGTCTTTGTTAGCAAGATAAAAGCATGGTTTTGTTTTCCTGTTCTAATAATTTCTGCTGGAACTGTCTTAGGGAAAATATCATATCTACTGTTGACCTTTCTACACGTACTCAGGATAACATAGCTTAGCCAGAGTCCATCATCTTCAGTACCATTCTACCAGGTAGTGCTTCTGTAATCTGCAGTAAGGAGAGAGCATGGTAGTTATTGCAGTCACTTCAGTACTTGTTTCAGCGCAGCATTCCCTATTGATCTGTTGTAAGTTCTCATAGTTTTCAGGATGTAGCACGGCAGGTGTGATCTTTGCAGGTAGCTCTTATAAAGAGCAAGTTTCTTCAGCTGCAGGGAAGTGTTGCCAATGAATGAATAGATGCTGCACTGATGTAATTGGGTGCAGGTGCTCCAAAGGAGTTGGAGGCAACTCAACAGACTAGTGAAGAACAGTGCCTCCGGGAGGCATGATCTTTGTGCACAGGGGACACAGGGGTACAGATGTGCGTTCCTAGAAAGAAATTGCCAGGTAGGTCTCTGTAAGAGTTATGAGTGCAGTCTCTGCGTGACTACGATTTGGGGAGCTCTGCAAAACAGGAAATTGCCCTTGCATGCTCTTCTTGCTCCTCTGGCTTGAAGAAAATGTAGATGAAAGTCTCCCTTGCTTTGAATATGGAGTTTTGGTTGACTTCCCTCATGCAAAAATCAGCAAATTGTGCCAACTGGCATAGCTTAGCAGCGGCAACCCTGGAACGGTCATGCTAGGAGGATGAGAGTGACTGGGGTCATCATTTCCATGGGTCAAGGCCCATGTGAGGTAGGACTTGAGGTTGCAGTATGTCACAGATCTCAAATGAGACAGAAAAGGTAGAATGAATGTTAACCCTGAAAGGTGCATGATTTCGGGGGAAATAGGCTGAATAATTGCTGGTTAGTCTTTGACTATTAAGAACTGTTGTTTTCAGTCTAGTGAGGTTGAAAATTGAGGTTGCATGAGCATTAATATCATCTGAGGGAATTTTACACCCAAAAACGTACAAGGGAGAATTAAAGTCCTGATGAAAAATGATGAAGTAAATTTTTCAAAAGAATTTCAGAAAATGTGTGCAAAATTGATCTACTTCAGGATAACCTAATTTTCAATGGCACAGCACCACTATTTTTGATGTGTGAACAAATTTCTAGACCAGAGACTCAGTGGACTGAATGCCCTCCTCTTATACTGTATTATTCCACATTACCTTTTTAATGTATCTCTGATATTATCATGTATAAATATGTGATTTTACTAAATTATAACAAAATTAATAACAAAAATGCACAAATTTTCTTGGGGATAATTAAAATTTCATTGATCACTAAAATAATACCCCATTAAATCATTATGTCCAAGTACACTATAAATTGTTTTTGAATCACCTGTACTTATTCAGTGCTGATGCAGTAATGAAATTAAAAGGCTTTTTTGTAATCTGGCACAAATAATCCAGAAATCTGCATTCATCAGGAATCTTGCAGGATGAGTTTGAAACATACGAAAGCCCCAAGTACGTCATCCACTGAATAGGGTCAATGGATCTCAATATTTCATTTAGTTTTCTAAGTACAAATTGTAACAAAAAATTGGATCATGTAATGCTGTCTTATAATACTACACAATTTAATCTCAATTTAAAGTGTGAAATTGGTGAAATTGCATTGATCTCAAAACTGAACGGTACTTTTGATCTTGATTCACATTAGTGCACCTAATATTTTCCTTAGGCATTAATTTAATGCACCGACGTAAATTGAAGATCAAATTTCTACACAATGAGTGTCACAGAACCAGGAGCACATTGTGCTACATTCTTGCTTTACTCAAGATTTAAAGGGAGATGCTGCCAACCTCAGAACACCTAACAAGTCATCCTCAGAGCAGATGACAGACTGTTTAAGTGCCTCCAAGTTCCACAGAATATGTTCAAACTAATGGTGATTGCCTTTTTAGCATATGGCTGCTTGACTACTTAGCAGTGATGCCGTTGATAGTACTCTATTACAGGGGTCTTCAGGTTAGGATTAGAAGGGAACTCAGGAGGGACTGGAATATTGCAGATTGTCCATCTGCAAAATTCATGGGTAGTCTTCAGAGATGCTGCACCATACCTGGAGCTGTTTGGTGAGTAATGTATTTGTTAGTTTAGGTTTTCAAAGTCTGTAATCACAGAGATATGTGATTAGTCTACAGAACAACCTTTGGCTACACTCTCATGCCTGTCTCTTTCCATGGAGGTCAAGGCCATAGTGAATCTCCATTTCCTGCCCACTGCATTGTTCCAAGCAGTTATGTGGTACATTCCGCAATTTGCTGCTTACTGTGGCTTCAGAGAGGTCACCAAGGTTCTTTATTGGTAAAGAAAAGATTTAATATTTTTTGATTTCATTGGGCAGAAAGTGTCATTGGTGTTTTCTAGCATTGTTGGTTTCCCATGACAGGCAACCATTCACTGTGTGTGTGTGCTTACAGGGGCTCTAATAAGAACATGGATCTTTCCATCAACACAATGATGTTCAGCTCCATAAATAACATGGCTTCTTATGCCTGTTTACACTTTAACCTCACCAGATGAACAGAGATACAACAGCAATGCAAGAGCCAGGATAGGAGCAAGTAGCACTGTTGGTCTTTTCAAGGTGAGAATCCATTGGCTTAATCAGCCTGGGGAGTGCCCTGCAATAAACATCATGAAGCAGAACCTGAAGACCACCAGGAACAAGAGCGACAGGAAGACGATGAAGGCTACTGGGAGAAAGTGCTTGTCCAATGTCACTTGCCATCTTTCGCACCTGAGCAGAGGAGGCAGGCATTGTGCAGAAGGGAAATATAGGACTCTCTGATGGAAGAAGCTTCTCTCTAAGCAAAAGAAGAGTTCTCAAAGTAAACCCTCCCCACATTCCAATTATTAGCACCAACATTGTATACCATTATTTCAGTGGGGAGAGCCCAATTGACACATAGCTCAACACCTTTGATGACAATTTCAACCCAGCTCTCATTTTTAGATGGTCTACACCAATCTTTCCCCTTCACCTCCTTGACTTCTCTATCTCCAGCTCAGGGCACAGGTTAACAACCAAAATCCATTACAAACCCACAGACTTGCTCAGCAATTTGAACTATATCTTTTCGTCCCACCATGCTTCCTAAAAGAGCTCCAGTTTCTCTGTCTCCATCATTTTTTTCTGACAATGCTTTCTATACTAGTGAACATAGAACATAGAACATTATAGCACAGTACAGGCCCTTTGGCCCACGATGTTGTGCTGACATTTTATCCTGCTCTAATACCTATCAAATCCTTCCCTCCCACATAGCCCTCCATTTCTTTATCATTCATGTGTCTATCTAATGTGTTCTTAATGTATCTGCCCCCACAACCACAGCTGGCAGTGCGTTCCACACACTCACTACTCTCTGTAAAAAACTTACCTCTGACATCCCCTATATATCTTCCTCCAATCACCTTAAAATTATGCCCCCTCGTATTAGCCATTTTCGCCCTGAGAAAAAGTCTCTGACTGTCCACTTGATCTATGCCGCTTATCATCTTGTACACCTCTATCAAGTCACCTCTCATCCTCCTTCACTCCAAAGAGAAAAGCCCTAGCTCACTCAACCTATCCTCATAAGACATGCTCTCCAATCCAGGCAGCATCCTGGTAGATCTCCTCTGCACCCTCTCTAAAGCTTCCACATCCTTCCTATAATGAGGTGACCAGAATTGAACACAATACTTCAAGTGTGGTCTAACCAGAGTTCTATAGAGCTGCAACATTACCTCGCGGCTCTTGAAATCAATACCCTTACTAATGAAGGCCAACACACCAAACAGTGGTTTTGAGATGACTTCATTTATCCTAATAATGAGGTTTCCTCTCTACCATAATTGCTAATCAAGAATCTATCTACCTCTGCCTAAATGTACTCAATGACTGCACTTCCATTGCCCCTTAAGAAGGACTTTTAAATACCATTGACTGTCAGGAAAAGATTGCCTCATCTTTGAGTTAAATGAGTTAACTCAGAGTTATAATCCTTATTTATCCTCATCTCTGAGGGTTATGAGGTTTATTTACCCTCATCTCTGAATTATAATCCTTATTTATAATCAGTAAGTCCTAGTTCTAGGTTCTCCCCAAGAGAAAATATTCTCTCTAAATCTGTCCTGTTAAGGCCCAATAGGATCTTAAATCTTTCACTCAAGTCGCCTCACGCACATCTAAACTCCCGCGGATTAAACCCTAGTCTGTCCAATCTTTCTTCGTAAGAGGACCTGCTCATTCTAGTTATCAGACTAGTAGCTCTTAGAACATAGAACAATTACAGCACAATTCAGGCCCTTCGGCCCACAAAGCTGTGCCGAACATGTCCCTACCCTAGAAATCACTAGGCTTACCCATAGCCCTCTATTTTACTCAGCTCCATATACCGATCTAACAGTCTCTTGAAAGACCCTAACGTATCAGTCTCCACCACCATTTCCGGTAGCGCATTCCACACACTCACCACTCTCTGAGTAAAAAACTTACCCCTGACATCTCCTGTATATCTACTCCCCAGCACCTTAAACCTATGTCCTCTTGTGGCCACCAATTCAGCCCTGGGGAAAAGCCTCTGACTATCTACCCTATCAACACCTCTCATCATCTTATACACCTCTATCAGGTCCCCCCTCATCCTCCATCTCTCCAAGGAGAAAAGGCCGAGTTCCCTCAACCTGCTTTCGTAAGGCATGCTCCGCATCCCAGGCAGCATCCTTGTAAATCTCCTCTGCACCCTCTCTATGGCTTCCACATCTTTCCTGTAGTGAGGTGACCAGAACTGAGCACAGTACTCCAAGTGGGGTCTGACCAGGGACCTATATAGCTGCAACAATACCTCATGGCTCCTAAATTCAATTCCCCGATTGATGAAGGACAATACACCATATGCTGCCTTAACCACAGAGTCAACCTGCGCCGCCACTTTGAGCGTCCTATGGACTCGGACCCCAAGATCCCTCTGATCCTCCACACTGCCAAAAGTCCTACCGTTAAGACTATATTCCGCCAACATATTTGACCTACCAAAATGAACCACTTCACACTTATCTGGGTTGAACTGCATCTGCCACTTCTCTGCATCTCTGCATCCTATCTATATCCCTCTGTAACCTCTGACAGCCCTCCAAACTATCCACAACACCCCCAACCTTCGTGTCATCCGCAAACTTACTAACCCACCCCTCCACTTCCTCATCCAGGTTATAAAAATCACAAATAGTAAGGGTCCCAGTACAGATCCCTGTGGTACACCACTGGTCACTGACCTCCACTCAGAATACGACCCCTCAACAACCACTCTGCCTTCTGTGGGCCAGCCAGTTCTGGATCCACTCTGCAATGTCCCCTTGGATCCCATGTCTCCTCACCTTCTCCATAAGCCTCGCATGGGGTACCTTATCAAACGCCTTGCTGAAATCTTCTCTGAGCTGCTTCCAATGAATTTACATTCTTCCTTAAATAAGACGACCAATACAATGTACAATACTCCAAATGTGATCTCACTAATGTCCTATATTACGGAAGCATAACCTCCCCACTTTTGTATTCAGTTTCCCTCACATTCTATTAGCTTTCTTAATTACTTGCTATTGTCACAATCTTAAAATAAGTGATCAGTCATTCAAGACAGAGATGAAAAGGAATTTCTTCACCTAGAGGAGAGTGAATCTTTCAAAATCTTTGCTCAGGAGCACAGTGTAAGTTCTGTCACTGAGTATAGTAAAGACAGATTGATAGCTTTTTGAATAACAAAGGAATCAAATGATATTTTTTTCAGGAAAGTAGTACAGAGATAAAAGATCAGCCATGATCTTACTGGATGGCGGAACAGGCACGAGGGGCCAAATAGCCTGTCAGGAGTAACAGTCTCGGGATATGGGTAGGACATTCAGGAGGAGAAATTTCTTCACACAGGGTGGTGGATCTGTGGAACTCTCTCGCAAAGAAGTCTGTGGAGGCCAAGTTACTGAATACATTGATATGAGATAGAAAAAATTTCCAGCAGACATCAAGGGATATAGGAAGAGAGAGCAGCATTGAGAAAGAAAATCAGCCACAATTATATTAAATAGCAGAGTGGGTTGAAGGACTGAATTTTCTACGTTTCATTGTGCACCAAGACATTACAATCCAATATCTGGCAATGTAACTTTAGGAATTAATATAAAGCTCATATTATAGTTGTACCCTTCTATCTTGAGCTGAAAGATAATTGACAAACTAAATCATGTATGTATGTATATATAGCCGTTACCAATAACAGATGCACTTTTATACTGTATATACTGTTAATGGTGGATCATTAAAACAAGCTACTGATAATCCATCTGCCTCACCTTTTAAGTATACCACCGATTCCTTTAAAATCTAGCACCCTTGTCTTCAGAAATACTTCAATATCATGGAGCTGCTTCTATTAAGTATCAATAATATGAGTGAAGGTCAGGAAATCTTAATACAGTAAATAAAAAGCAGGAATGCTAAGATCATTAAAGATTCTGACAAAGGAGCTCTATCTGACAATTCATTGGCGATTATTTCTGACATTTATAGGTTCATTTAAATTAGTAGGTTTTGGATTTTTATTTCAAATGCTATATAAAACTACCACTTAATCAAATCAACAATTGTTTGAGCAAAGATAATCCCTAAAATTACTAAGGAGCAAACCACTAGTATTGCAGTATAGACTCCAAATAGAAGTAGTTAAATTAAATTAAAATGTAACCTTCAAAAAGCATCAACCCTCACCACTGAACAGCTTTTTATCTGCATTAGTATAATAGATGATACAGTTCTTTGGGTTTTTTCCTTTACCTCAATTTCATTGCCCATCTTTTCTCCATAACACTCAGTGTGCTTTTTTTAAAAAAAATCTATTGTTGACAATGCTTAAAGTTTTTAAAAATTCTTTCAAATTAAATCTTTTGGGGAGTTTCAAAATTCCATTCCCCCTTTTGTGGGGAAAATGCTTCCCTGTTCCTAGATGTTTCTCATCCAGAAAGTCATGAGGCATGGGATCCATGGAGACTTGGCTGCATGGATTCAGAATTGGTTTGCCCACACAAGGCAGTGGGTGGTAGTAGATGGAGAATATCCTGCCTGGAGGTCAGTGACCTAGTGGTGTTCCACAGGGATCTGTTCTGGGACCACTGCTCTTTGTGATTTTTATAAATGACTTTGATGAGGAAGTGGGGGGATTGGTTCATAAGTTTGCGAATGACATGAAGGTTGGAGGGGTTATGGATAGTGTAGAAGGTTGTTGTAGGTTACAACAGGATATAGACAGGATGCAGAGTTGGGCAGAGAAGTTGCAGATGGAGTTCAATCCGGAAAAGTGTGAAGTAATACACTTTGGAAGAATGAATATGAAGGCGGAGAACAAGGTTAATGGCAGGATTCTGAGCAGTGTGCAGGAACAGAGGGATCTTGGAGTCCAAGTCCATATATCCCTCAAAGTTGCTGTGCAAGTTGATAGGGTGGTTAAGAAGACATATTGTATGCTGGCCTTCATTAGTCGAGCGATTGAGTTCAAGACCCAGAAAGTAATATTGCAGCTCTATAAAACTCTGGTTAGACCACACTTAAGAGTATTGTGTTCAGTTCTGGTCACCTCATTATAGGAAGGATGTGAAGCTTTAGAGAGGGTGCAGAGGACATTTACCAGGATGCTGTCTGGATTAAAGAACATGTCTTATGAGGAAAGGTTGAGCGAGCTAGGGCTTTTCTCTTTGAAGCAACGCACAATGAGAGGCAACTTTATAGAGGTGTATAAGATTATGAGGGGCATAGGTAGAGTGGACAGCCAGCACCTTTTCCCCAGGGTGGCAATAGCCAAAACTAGAGGACATCCATTTAAGGTCAGAGGAGGAATGTTCAGGGGAGATGTAGGTTCTTTACACAGAGAGTGATGGGTGCCTGGAACGGACTGCCGCAGGTGGTCATAGAGGCTGATACGATAGGGACATTTAAAAGGCTCTTAGATAGGCACATGGAAGTAAGAAAAATGGAGGATTATGGGCTGTGCAGGAGGGAAGGGTTCACTTGATCATGGAGTAGATGTTCATATAGTTCGGCACAACATCGTGGGCTAAAGGGCCCATACTGTGCTGTACTGTACCAGTTAGCATAACGCTTTACAGCACCAGCAACCCGGGTTCAATTCCGGCCACTCTCTGTAAGGAGTTTGTACGTTCTCCCCGTGTCTGCGTGGGTTTCCTCCGGGTGCTCCATTTACCTCCCACATTCCAAAGACATACGGGTTAGGAAGCTGTGAGCATGCTATGTTGGCGCTGGAAGCGTGGTGACACTTTGCGGGCTGCCCCCAGAATACCACACAAAAAGATGCATTTCATTGTGTGTTTCAATGTACATGTGACAAATAAAGATAAAGATATCTATTGTTCTATGCTCTATGTAGATTTAGAGAATGAAGTTTCTTGGGTTAGAATGAGATTTACATGAATTGTCCACAGGACCCCAGAATTTCGGATGGATCCTGGATATGGACATTTCCACCTCTTCAATGCTACATCCCAATTTCCTATTTATATAGGATGTATATTTGCCCCAACTTGTTCATGAAGACATATCAGTTTCCTTCTACCTCTGCAAACATCATCAAAATATCCATCTATCCCTTTCTCCATTTTGTAAACATACAACTTCTTCTTAAATGCGTCAATGAGTTTTGCTCAGCCATTCTGGTGTTAGTATGTTTTACATTCCCAGTGGATAATGAGGTTTCTGCTGAAATCCCTCCTGGATTTATTGGTGATTATCATTCACTCATGAGCCCTGGTTTTGGTGACATTCTTTTCTATGGCTACCATAATAAATCCTGTCATCATTTTTGTTTAACATAAGCCAAACTGAGCATAGCCATGAACTCTGCATAGCTTTGCAATCTCTTCTGACCCTATGAGGGTCCATGTTTTCCAAAAGATGCCCACCCCACATGGCCTCATTTGAGTGACAGAGTGTTGCTCTAGTTTCTTACCAAGCAGCTGAAGCACCTGTCTTGGTTGAGACTCAGGTTTTAGGATGGAGTCAATAATCTCAAAAATCAATGGCAGTTTCATTCATAAAAGTGTAAAAAAAACTCTTTTTGCAGTATTATATTCAAATACTTACTGTAATTATCATGAATGCTCCTTTAAGGAACGAAACTGCAGTATAGTCCTTATCAAGAACTGTTAGAGGCATACATAGTTTATAGATAAAGTAGTGTGCTGCCTGATGATCAAAATAAAAGAGCCAACTGTTGTCCCTCTGCACCAGAACAGCCAGTCGTTCCATAGTTATTTGGGTTGAGATTTCATCTTGTACTCTGAAAAAAATTTTAAAAGATAAAATTAGGACAAATATTGGAGAAGAAAAATTATATTGTGAAATCTTGACTAAATAATTCCTTAGCAACCCACACAAAATGCTGGAGGAACTCAGCAGGTCAGGCAGCAACTATGAAGGGAAATAAACAGTCGACGTTTCACGTCGTGATCCTTCATCAGGTCCTGATAAATAACTCCTTAGTGCAGTTAAGGTTATTTCAGTCAGCATACAAGAGATTGAACAGGTGATGGATATTCTGTTGTGGCTGAAGCCAAGCTATTTCTCCCTAACTTTCCTAGAAATATTTGCGGCTTGTGATAAATGATCCAAAAATAAGGCTATTGCTTGGCAGGGTTCAAAAATGAGCTGCTTGTTGCAAATTTTAAAACATTCTTTGCATCTGTTTAATAAATAGAGCTTTAAGTTATTTAGCACTTCTCGCCAGAACATTTACAATTCAGATCAAAGACCTGGGTCTTCACTTAAACAAAGCAACAGGAACAAAAGTATGGGTAGTGGCTGCAGCTTCAGTGCCGAAGGCATCAACAGCTGATTTGCCTTTTTACCAAACTTCTATCTACAATTAATTGCATCTCGGTCCTGACTGAAACCTTAGTGGAAATCAAGTGGATCTGAATTGATTGGACAAAAATTCTTTGCAGCCTGTTTAGAAGCTTTATCTAATATGCAACATTTGATGAAAAAAAACATCTTCACCTCATTGTAAAGCACAAAACTGTAGATGCTGAAAATTCAAAATAAAAATGCTGGAAAATAGTCAGTTATGGAGAGAGATGCAGCCTGACTAGACATGTAGTTCAGCATTTATTTATTTCTCTGAAGCATGATTGCGAAATTTCAAATTGCAAGCTCAGTGAAAATAAACCCCTTCGGAATTTTAGGAAATATTCTTGAAACCGTCAGGCCTGAAAATGGCCGAGATTCCCTCAGAAAATAAGGCCCCAAATATATCTTATGCTGATCCAAGCTCAGAAGAAACCTGGAAAAAAAGTTTAAGACTTGATAAATTTGAGGGGAATATCATTGCAACCAGAAAAATAGCCATGCGCACCCCTTACCTGAGCACTGACTACCTGCCAACTGGTTTCCAACATTTGCAGACTTTAGAAAGGAGGCCTTTATCACATGGTTTGCAGATTGAAATTTTGTAAATCCATCACACTGAACTAATTGGAAAATGGAAGGCAAGCAAAGGTTATGGCTCAAATCAGGAACACTATGTTGAGAAAGACTCCAACAATGCTAAATGGAACAATACCTGAACAAAAACAGCAAATGATGGAAGCACATAGCAGATCAGGCAGCAAATGTGGAAAGAAAAAAAAAGTTAACATATTAGATCAAATGTCTTTGTCAGAACTAGGAAAGAGAGATAAAAAGAAGATAATTTTAAGGCAGAACAGGAGCTGGGAAAGATAAGGTGAGATGAGGCCAAATGGGTTAGTGGACAGTTAGAGAGTGATTATGTTTCCTTATCTGGATTAGGCATTGCTAGAGCAGTGGGGCATGCCAGCAGGTCAGGAGGCACTAATGAAGAGAGAAAATCTTAGCCAAAATCACAGATGGATGACTTACAGCAGAAATGGCCAGTTTCTGGTACAGACAGAAAAAGTGAGTTACTCAAAAATGAAGAACTTGAGCTCAAGTCCAGAAGACTGCAACATGCCCTGACGTAAGATGAAGTGTTGTTCTTCAAGCTTGCATTAGGCCTCGTTGTGACAGAAGGCCACAGACAAATAGGACAGAGTGGGAGTGGATGGAGAATTACAGTGGCGGGCAAATGGAAGCTCAGCTCTGTGGATTGACTGCAGGTGCTCCACAAAACGTTCATCCAATCTGTGTTTGTTTTCTCTAATGTAGAGGAGGCCATGTTGTGAAAACCAAATGCAATACAATAGATTGGAAGAAGTACTTGTGGAATGCTGCTTCACCTAGAAACATTGGTTGGGTCCCTGGATGGTGGAAAGGGAAGACATGATAGGCAGGTGTTACGCCTCCTGCAATTACATAGGAAATGCCATAAGGTATGGAGTGATTGATGGGGAAGACCACTCCAGGGAGTCACTAATGGAAAAGTCCCTTCAAAATTCTGAAAGGGGTGGAGGATATATGTGTCTGCTGGTAGAATATTGTTGAACCTTGCAGAAATTGCAAAGGGTGATTCATTGAATGCAGAGGCTGGTGGGGTTAAGGCAAGGATCAGGACAACTCTGTCTTTGATCTGTCCAGGAGGTGAAGGAGTGAGAGCAGAGACATGGAAAAAAAAAGAGATGCAGTCAAGGGTTCTGTCCACTGTGATAGAGGGGAAGCTACGGTTCAGGAAAAAGGAAGACATTTCAGAGGTACTCATGTGGAAAGTCTTATCATTGGAGAAAATGTGATGAGATGGAGAGAATGGAATGGAGTCCTTATAGGACGACAGGTCTGCACTTTGATTCGTTAACTCTATTTCTCTTTCCAGAGATGCTGACTAACATACTGAATGTTTCTAGCATTTTCTATTTTTATTTCAGATTTCAGCATCTGCAGTTTTTATTGATTTTCAATAAGTGAACAAAGACCTACTCAGCAACCATATCTAACTTGACCTTCCATGCAATACTTGGACAATCTGGAATCAGATACAAATAGTACAAGGAAAATGTGGCCTCCTCTTACACCAATGGACACCAAAGTCCTTATGACAACTGCAGCAATGGAAGACACTGGTAACAAACTGCCCCTATTTTCTCCAGGCTAAATGGCCAACAGATGCTCAGTCACACCAGATGCCACAATCTGGCTCCAAAACCTGGACATTAAGACCACCACCAAAATATAGCAACAAGTTTGAAGAACTTGACTTGATAGAGGTGTACAAGATGATAAGAGGCATAGATCGAGTGGACAGTCAGAGACTTTTTCCCAGGGTGACAATGGCTAACACGAGGGGACATAATTTTAAGGTGATTGGAGGAAGGTATAAGGGGGATGTTAGAGGTAATTTTGTTACCCAGAGAGTGGTGCAGAGGTTTTGGGGGCAGATACATTAGGGATATTTAAGAGACTCTTAGATAGACACATGAATGATAGAGAAATGGGGGGCTATGTGGGAGGGAATGGTTAGATAGACTTTAGAGCAGGATAACATGTCAGCACAACATTGTGGACTGAAGGGCCTATACTGTGCTGTAATGTTCTATGTTCCAAAGTAGTAAATAATGAGAGGGTGAAATCCCTGTATTACCTCAGGGAGAAGCAGGGCAGCTGGGTACAAGGACATGAACTTAATCTATTTTAAAATGGATTTGCTATTAATCTGGCAATTACTGAAATAGATGAATGTGTATAGATGATGTTTTTAATGATTTTTTTCATTCACTGTCTCAGGTTATTGGGGGTATTCAAGATAAATGTCACAGATTAAGCGCCAAAAATCTGCTTTCGAGGGAAAGTGTTTTACTTTTGGCACACACATATTACCATGGTAATTTATAAATCACTACTGCTGATATTTATATGTGACACCATGTTAATGGGTCTGGACTCATCCAGACATTGTAAGGATGGCAGATTTTTGTTTCTGGAGGACTTTAGTGAATCAGATGTAATTTTAAGACAATACAGTTGTTTCATTGTCACCATTATGGCATTAGCTTTTTATTCCAGTATTATTGTATTACCTGAATTTATATTCCCCATCTCCCATGGTGATTTGCAAACTCATATCCCCAGACCAATAGCTTGTCTGTGGATATCTGTCCAGTAACCTAACAACTGTGCAAACATACCAATTCTTCCCGCCAAGGTGTATCCAATTTAAAAACTAATTATCATGACTCTTTGCTTTCTGCCCTTTAGCCTTTTTCTTTTACCTTGTTGCCTCTGACCCCTTTATTCCATGGGTCTCAGTCTAACTGGCCTTTCATATGGAAGTTTACAAATACCATCTAAAAATCCATACAGATGACTTCTCCTGCATTTTATTCATCAATTTCTGTGATCTTCATCCATTGGGATGCATCCCATACGGAACAGTTGACTTATTTACTTTAAGCACAAATTGCCTTATCCTCATCAATTTTACCTCGAATTCTATGGAGGTTTTGGCAACATTCTCTTCCATGGTTAAAGACCATACTCCATTCTTGACCTCAGCCTTCATACATTGATTATCTTTCAACCCCACCCCTCCTCTTCCTACCTACTTACTAATTACACGCCAATAGAAGGCTTTTGGGTTTCCTTTTATATTAAATGTCATTCTATTTTCATGTTTTGTTTGTTCATTTTACCTTCCTTTTCATCTCCCCCCTCACTTTACAGGTTTTCATCTTAATTATTCACCTAATGCACCATACAACTGATCTTTGACAGATTTAAATGTTCTTAGATCAGATGCCTGTATAGTTGGAATTTCAAAGAAATGTGATTTGAAGAAATATCTATAAAATGAAAATGCACCTCTCAACCTCTGATCAAAGAACACTAAAAATTGCCAAAAAATATCAGATACATTGTATTAGTCACTTGTGCCATGGCTGATAAATGAGATGTGTACTTATTCAGCAACCGGCTCCATGATGAAACATCAGAAGAAACCTTTCATTAAATAACATATTAAACACCTTTCCTCTGATGTCTCCTTATTTTGAAGTAAATGGTGAATTTTGACTGCTATTCTATAAAGAAGTTGGACATATTAAAATAATAGGCCCATTGACCCTCAGGTGACACTAACCCTCGCCAGTTCAATAATAGGATTGCATCCCCAGAATGGGCTTGGAAGAGTAGGTATGACAGGCAAAGGAGAAGGGATTGATGTCATCATAACAAAACTGACCACATATTGGGGCAGGTTTTCAAGACCCAGGATATGCATTTGACTAAACTTGAACAAGTCCGTCCTTGATTGTCCACTTTCAAAAATTGTGCTATTGTTGGGATGTCACATCCTGCTCAGTTGACCTGAATAACAGTGGTCCTTGAGCTAAGCTGGTTCTATTGGATAGTACTGCATGCAGCAATACAGTCCATTAGTGGCCAAGTACCAGACTTCATCTTTCTAAATGAATTACAGTCTGGATTATTGTTTCCCCCATTAAATCGAGGAAATTTATGACTAGTGATACAGGAAACTTAGGAGCTACAAGTATCTTCTGAGAAGTTATCTTAACAATCGTACAATATCTAAGTGAGCACTCCAATGTCTGATCTGAGAGCACTCCAATGTCTGATCTGAGAGTGCAGCAATGCTTTTGTATCACGTTGTTTCCAATGTGGGAAATATTAAGAGCTCATGTTTCTAGCAAGCGGGTCCTGATCCTTGACATCTCAAACAGAAAGCCACTTAGTTCATAGGCTTCCAGGGCACACAATGCATATTTTGAAAAAGTAAGTCAATGGCTGAATTTGGAATGAACACAGCTGAACAAATCTGTGTAGTTTTTATGGACCTCATCAGAAGAAACCTTTCGTTAAGTAACATCAATTCTATTAAATTTAACTGGTCTCAGCTTATGTTCCCATCACTTTTTAGTGGATGTCCAAATTTTACCTGCACTGAAGTGGTATTTCTAGTTCATTTTCTTTTCAGTATCTCAGAGCACACAAAGTGCATTGTACTACCCTAATTATCACTGAGCAGAATCAAAAAGTTAATTCAGAACTATAGATAGCTTAGATCACCAACTTGATATCTCAGTTAATAGCTTTATCATCAGTTCAATATTTTTAGTTTAGTTTTCATCACTAACATGTTATATTCCTTAATCACTTTCCATTTTTCTCTTATGAAAATATTCAAATATTTGATTAAAGATAGTGTTCATAATAAAGTAATAATTTTATAATCCACTGTATAATCCCAAAAAACTTATTATTACTTTACAAATAAAAGTAAATTTTTGCATTTAAGTTCATATTAGAAATCTGAATTTCTTACCCAGAATATGTTTTAGTCAGCATGGCAATAAGTAAGTTTTTACAAATAATACTTCCTAATATTAACAGGCAAACCAGAACGTAAGTCATAAGCGGATCAGTATCATGAAGTTCTGCATATCCATAATGATGAACAAGAGTAACTTGCAAAACGGTAAAGATTAGTGAGTGAGTTGTCTTCAAATGCTGTGAAATCTCTGCAAAAGAAGAACCAATAATTTAAGTCCTTTTCTTAATAAAGTTACTGTTATAATTTTATATCTCTAAGGTCTTGATTGTTCACTTAGAACTCACAATCCCTGTGCATTTTTCACAGAATAGTTCACTGCTATTCCAAACAAACTTATCTCCAAACTCTTAGACCCAGAATTCTGTGTCCCCTCTGCTTCTGGATCCTTGACTTCCTGACCTACAGACCGCAATCATTAAAGATTGGCAACAACACCTCTTCCACAATAACCCTCAATACAGTTGCCCCGCAAGGCTGTGTCCTCAGCCTTTTATTATACTCCCTATACATTCATGACTAGCTGGCCAAATTCTGATCTAACTCCATTACAAGTTGGCAGATGACACCACCAAATTAGGCCGGATCCCAAATGGTGATGAGATGGAGTAAAGGAAGGAGGTAGAGAGCCTACTGACATGGCGTCAAGACAACAACGTTTCCCTCAATGTCAGCAAAATGAAAGAGCTGGTCATTGACTTCGGGAAGTGGGGTGGAGTACATGCCCCTGTCTGTATCAATGGTGCTGAGGTGGAGCTGGTTGAGAAAGTTCCGAGATGTAAATGTCACCAACAATTTTCCCTGGATGCTATGGCCAAGAAGGCACAATAAGGCCTCTACTTCCTCAGAAAGCTAAGGAAATTCCCCGATGACCCTTACCAGTTTTCACGGATGCACCATAGAAAGCATCCTATCGGGAAGCATCACAGCTTGGTATGGCAACTGCTCTTCCCAAGATCACAAGAAATTATTAATGTAGACCAGTCCATCATACAAACCTCCATTGACTCCATCTACACTTCCTGTTGCCTCGGGAAAGCAGCCAAGATAATCAAGGATCCCTCACAAAGTGGTCATTCTCTCTTCTCCCATCAGTCAGAAGATACACAAGCTTGAGAGCACGTTCCATCAGGCTCAACGAGATTTTCTAACCTGAGGTTATCAGACTTTTGAACAGACCTTTCATATGCTATAAGATGAACCCTTGATCTCCCAATCTACTCATCGTGACCCTTGCACTTTATGTGTCTACCTGAACTGCACTTTCCCTGTAACTGCAACACTATATTCTGCATTTTGTTTTTCTTTTTACCACCTTGTTTGTCTTATATATTGCATGGTCTGTCTGGATGGCGCGCAGACAAAAGCTTTTCACTGTATCTTGGTACATGTGACAATAATAAACCAATACCAACCAATACTCTTAACACCCTCAAATTTTCACTTTAGGACCAAGACAGCATATACTTTCATTTTGTCCTTTATTTCTCAGCTTTCATTCCCCATGGGCTATAAGTCAACCTATGCTATGCACTTCTAATAAAATGCTTGCTTTGCATGCCAGTTTTGCATTAGATGCTGCTGAAACATAAATGCTTCACTAAATTAAGTACCAGACACCATACAAATTCCTGAGGAAATAGAAATATTTAAGACCTGACATTGCAAACACCATTTTCCAAAATCATTTCATGTCAATATTGAGGTTAGCCATGATTATCACCATTATATATCTTGTAAGAGAAGGAGCCAAGCAAACAGGGACAGATTCTGCCTGATAATTACATGACAAATATATTGGGCCCAAAGCTTCATGACCTATCTTGTACTATGCAGTTGAAGGGTCAGAAATTAGGCCTGGATAGACCAAATCCCAAGCTTCTCTGGGATTTTCCAGGATCTTTGCTTAACAGCTGATCCTTTGTGTCAATCCCCCTCCCTTCCTCACCCCCAGTCACTAACACAGAACAGACGGAGGAAGAGGGCTGCAGGATTCCAGTTAGGAGATCCCATAATATTGTGTGCAGTTCTGGTCACCTAACTATAGGAAGGATATCAGTAAGATTGAAAGAGTGCAGAGGAGATTTACTAGGATGTTGCCAGGTCTTCAGGAGTTGAGTTACAGGGAAGGATTGAACAGGTTAGGACTTTATTCCTTGGAGCGTAGAAGAATGAGGGGAGATTTCATAGAGGTTTACAAAATTATGAGGGGCATAGACAGAGTTAATGCGAGTAGGGTCTTTCCACCTAGATTAGGAGAGATAAGTACGAGAGGACATGGCTTTAGGGTGAAAGGGGAAAGGTTTAGGGGGAACATTAGGGGGAACTTCTTCACTCAGAGAGTGGTGGGAGTGTGGAACGGGCTGCCATCTGATGTAGTAAATGCGGGCTCACTCTTAAGCTTTAAGAATAAATTGGATATATATATTGGCGGGAGAGGTCTGGAGGGTTATGGACTGGGTGCAGGGAAGTGGGACTAGCGGAATAACGTTTCGGCACAGACTAGAAGGGTCGAATGGCCTGTTTTCTGTGCTATATTGTTCTATGGTTCTAATCCAAGCAGGGGAAATGTGACTGAGAGATTGGTATTGGTATTGGTTTATTATTGTCACTTGTACCGAGGTACAGTGAAAAGCTTGTCTTACAAACCGATCGTATAGGTCAATTCATTACACAGTGCAGTTACATTGAGTGAGTACAGAGTGCATTGATGTAGTACAGGTAAAAACAATAACAGTACAGAGCAAAGTATCACAGCTACAGAGAAAGTTCAGTGCAATAAGGTGCAAGGTCACAACAAGGTAGTCCATCTCAACTAATTGTCAACTAATGCACCAAAATACCAATCTAAGAAATTGTGAAATTGAGCATCTAGGGGAAGTTCATGGGCTGAAGTTCCGAAAAGATTAGAAAATCAGTTCTTAACCTTGGAAGTAGTCTTCTGAGGGGAGGTGGTGGGTCTTCAACCTAGATTCTTAACATCACATTTTATAACCTCCCACGTAGAATGTGCAAATACCTTTTGTAATGCAGCATTAACCAACCCACTGATGATTTCCCAATGATCCCAAACATTCTGGTAGAAGCAGTGATCTGCAGGTATAATTCAGGAACTCAGCTAGGATTGCAACATTCCTTCCATCATTCTGTATCACAATATTCCATTAGACAATTATTTTCCTTAGTGACTGCAAAGAATTTTGCAATCCAGCTGGTTTCGACAGGAAACAAAGCTCCTTCCCAGCTTCAGCTCCTATCAAAGGCTTTTGGGAGTTCTAGGTGTGCCCTCAGCAATGCATTGCCTGAAGCCTATTCAGTGCTATGGCCCATGTACACATCCCCAGATGCTTCCTACATTTAAAAGGTCAGCTTGATTGGTCCTCTTGTTACGGACTCAGTGAAAGTCCCTTTAAGATAGAGAGTGTGTGTGTATGTGTGTGTGGGGTGTGCTTACGTCAATAGAAGATAAAGGACGTAATGACGTTGTTGAAGAAGTTAGAAGAAGAAGGAGAGAGAGAGAGAGAGAGAGAAGGGAGAGAGACACCAGCCTGCTTGTTTTCTCTATCGATGGATGAGAAACGATAACTGTGTTTGCCACTGAAATCCATGTATGGAAATTGGAAGTAATCCGGTGGAGTTCACTTTGTTGCTGACCTGTAGAAGGAAACAGGTATTTGTGTGTGTGGACGACCACGATTCGGATGCTCTTCGGGGTGAGGAAGTCACTACCGAGTAAACACTGAAGTGTCGTTTGGGTTCCATCGTGGAACATTTGGATTTCGTATGTACTCTCTCTATGTTTTTCTACATCTACGTCTTATCTTCTGACAACGGTGGTTGTTGAAGAAGCCCTTGCTCATGTTTCACCTTATGGCTTGCGGAACTGAACTTTAAGAACCATTCCGGAACTGGGAGTTTTGGACTTTGCCACACACACGAAGAGTTTAGTTTTGGGGTTAACGTTCAAGGTTTAACATTTTTGAAGTCTAACATACTAACATTTTTACTTTTATTTTATGTATTATCATAAGTAGTGATTAATAAAATAGTTTTTAACACTGAATCATGCTCAGTGTGTTTCTTTTGTTGCTGGTTCGTGACACTCTGCATTTGGCACAGGCAAGCGTGGGCAAAAAGCAAGTCAAACCCAGGTTGATTCTGCTGTTACGGACTCAGTGAAAGTCCCTTTAAGATAGAGAGTGTGTGTGTATGTGTGTGTGGGGCGTGCTTACGTCAATAGAAGATAAAGGACGTAATGACGTTGTTGAAGAAGTAAGAAGAAGAAGGAGGAGAGAGAGAGAGAAGGGAGAGAGACACCAGCCTGCTTGTTTTCTCTATCGATGGATGAGAAACAATAACTGTGTTTGCCACTGAAATCCATGTATGGAAGTTGGAAGTAATCCGGTGGAGTTCACTTTGTTGCTGACCTGTAGAAGGAAACAGGTATTTGTGTGTGGACGACCACGGTTCGGATGCTTTTCGGGGTGAGGAAATCACTACCGAGTAAACACTGAAGTGTCGTTTGGGTTCCATCGTGGAACATTTGGATTTCGTATGTACTCTCTCTATGTTTTTCTACATCTACATCTTATCTTCAGACAACGGTGGTTGTTGAAGAAGCCCTTGCTCATGTTTCACCTTATGGCTTGCGGAACTGAACTTTAAGAACCATTCAGGAACTGGGAGTTTTGGACTTTGTCACACACACACACGAAGAGTTTAGTTTTGGGGTTAACGTTCGAGGTTTAACATTCTTGAATTCTAACATACTAACATTTTTTTTTAACTTTTATTTTACGTATTATCATAAGTAGTGATTAATAAAATAGTTTTTAACACTGAATCATGCTCAGTGTGTTTCTTTTGTTGCTGGTTTGTGACACTGCCCAATTTAGTCATAGGGTAATGACAGAAAAAATGTTAACTACCAATAAAGTCATATATTTAATTACAGATAATGATAACTGATGCCAGTAATGTTGAAATTCAGTCATTGTTTGAGGCAACATGTTGCTGTAAATGAATGTATTATATAAACTAGTAATGTGAAAATCCAGGTTAATGTAAGTAAGAGATAGAGTTACCAGAATCTGATACACTTACTAATAGCCTTTAAATCATTCTGCACAATCAATGCTTCCTGTTTTTGAAAGACTCATTAAAAACAATAACTAATCCATTCACTTTAACTAGTTACCTGTGAAAATAATCCAGAAGGGAATGGTAAATGCGATTAACATTTCACAATATATAAACAGATATTTCAACACAGAGATGATGATTTTACGAAGCATTAGAATAAATGGTCCAATAAAACTGTAGCAATAAAAAAGATATATTTTACTCATTCTGACCTAATTATCAAAACAGCAACCAGAAACGTAAGACATTTATTTAATATCTCCATTTCAATAACTAATTCCATAAGAAATTTATACTCAGTAATTCACTCCATGGAATGTCTGCTCGAGTGGCTCCAGTTTTGAATGAAGAACTGACACCTTGTCATGTTTTTATTGTTGCCAGCTAGTCTACTTGTTCAAACATCATCTGACATGTGCCACCCCTAGTGCAGAAAAAGCTGGCTCTTAATTGCTATATTAACTGGAAATTTTAACGGTGATTAATACAAGACAAATCCTTCTACTTCTCCATCTTTGTTCAGATCTTTTTAAACACAGTTTATGACAAACTACTAACATTAGCTTATTTTACACTATTCTATTCCAAGTCTTTTATCAACAGGAAGAACTGCCAGGAACTGGAAAGGTTCACTGCAGGACTTGACTTCATTTATCATTACCATTTCCTTCTCACCATTAAATAGTCTTTAATTTAGCATGCTAATTAACCAATTATCTCCACACCCTTAACTTTCCAATGGTTCAGAGATCCCAATGGATCATCATCTAGGTCACCGGAGGTGCCAATTCCCACGCTCCCTTTAACACACTGGGGCCCCAGTTCTGTGCTCCCTCTATCAACTGGGGTCCTGGTTCCAATCCTCCCTAAACTCACTGATTTCCCAGTTACCAGTGTAGCAGCCAGAGATGTTAAGTATTGCAACAGGCTCTGGGCAGACACTCTGCTGTCTGGAGAGAGGGAGAGAGAGAGAAATGTTGGGAACCCCAGAACAAAGTGCACAGTGAAGGAAAGCCATGTGGTCAACACTTCGTCAGTATCAATGTGAGAAAACAGAGTTGTGCCAACATAGAGCTGACCCTGGGCACAGAACAAATAAATGAGAATGTTTTGGGAACTTATGTCTTGTGGAAGGGTCAGTCTGATAGATTGCAAAAGCATTAACAGACAATCTGATATTCAAATAACTATGAAATGGTGCTGGCAGGAATTTGAAGGTGTTAAAGAAACATGAACGTATGGATAAGAATTGGACATATCTATATGGTTGACTATAAGGAATTAAGCAATGTCTGGAAGGTTTGTGAAGAAATGTATAAAAACATGCCTTATGAGATAACCAACATCAGTGACTCCAGAGACCAACCAATAAAGAAGATCCTAAGTTAGGGACTCGGAGAAGAACTTGTCAAATCGAATAGGGGCCAGATTCATCTAGAGTGGGTTATATCTAAATACAAGTAGTAGATTTTGGAAGTTGTGAAAGCAATTAATGAGTTGTGTAACTAAAGAGTTTATGAGTTTAAGATTGTGAAACTAAGGAGTTAAGTAATTGTTTGAATCAAGTAATAAATCTTTGAGTTGTTTGAACTAATCGGGATTAATAAAGTAGTTATTAGGTAAAGTCATTGTCTCGTGTGTTTTATCCTGTGCTGCATTTAATTGGCAACACTGTGCCTTCTTGAAACTCATTCTGTTTCCAGTCTCTCCTGAAACCTACAGGGTTTGCTGGACAATGTATTATTATACTATTATTTAGTCCACTACATTTTACTATTATATTAAGATAAATGATTTAAAAGTGTATTGGAATAACATTGCAGTAGTCTGGAACATCTACCAATTCAGCACCACCTGTTGGATTAACGGAGTTTTACTGCACGTTGATCTTGTGCTCCTTGCTGTCTGTAAATTGGTTATTTTGTTTCCTTCACTACAACAGCAGTTACCCTTCAAATATACTTTGTTAGTTTTAAAGTGCTTCAGGGATTTCCAAAAGTGGTGATAGGTGCATCATAAATGTATTTTTTTAGTATGAGCAAATTATATTCAAAGACACTTTAAATTGGAAACAGGGCTACAAATATTCATTGCTCCCTATCCAACCCACAATGCCTTCCAGCATGGTACCCCATGGCCATTAGCTCCTGTTCTGATCTTCATATACAGTATTTGTTGAATAGCAGAATAGCAGTCTTTAGTCCAACCCTCTGCCACCTGTCTGATACCTATGGTGCTTCAAAAGATGTTTACCAGAGCCTCTCTTTCACCTTTCCTCTAATTTTCAAATTTCCAACTTATGGGGAAACAATTGATTTAAAGTAGATGATAATAGCACTAATAAAAAACTCTCGTATAGCTTTTGCAGGAACTCTTCAATAAATGACAAGGATAGCCATATTTTAATCATTCGTCCACGAATCTTAGAACAGTACAGCACAGAACAGGCCCTTCGGCCCACAATGTTGTTCAGACATAGCTATTCCCTCCTACCTACAGAATGCCCATATCCCTCCATTTTCCTCTCATTCAGGTGCCCATCCAAGCCCCTCTTAAAAGCCCCCAGTGAATTTGCCTCCACCACCCTATCAAGCCACGCATTCCAGGCATCCACCACTCTCTCAGTAAAAAACTTATCCCTCACGTCTGTTCTGATCCTACCCCCTCTCACCTTAAATGCATGCCCTCTGGTATTTGATCACTCAATAATGGGAAAAAGATATTGCTTGTCCACCCTATCTATGCCCCTCATGATTTTATACACTTCCAACAGATCAACCCTCAGCCTCTGCCACTCCGGAGAAAAGAGCCCAAGTTTGTCCAGCCTCTCCTGATAGCACATGCCCTCTAATCCAGGCAGCATCCTAGTAAACCTCCTCTGCACCCTCCCTAAAGCCTCAACAACCTTCCTGTAGTGAGGTGACCAGAATTGTACACAATACTCTAAATGCAGCC
Organism: Pristis pectinata; assembly: GCF_009764475.1. Classification (NCBI taxonomy): domain Eukaryota; kingdom Metazoa; phylum Chordata; class Chondrichthyes; order Rhinopristiformes; family Pristidae; genus Pristis; species Pristis pectinata. The sequence continues at coordinate 9,352,467 of NC_067414.1, forward strand.
TAACCAGAGTTCTATAGAGATGCATCATAACTTCTTGACTCCTGTACGCAGTACCTCGATTAATGAGAGCAAGCATTTGATAAGCCTTACTTATCACCCTATTTACCTGTGTAGCCACTTTCAGTGAGCCATGGATTTGCACCCCAAGGTCTCTCTGCTCTTCAACACTGCTAAGGATCTTGCCCTTTAGAGTGTATTGCCTCTTGATATTAGTCCCACCAATATGCAACAACTCACATTTATCCGGGTTAAACTCCATCTACCATTTAAAGAATCAGATGATATTCCAGTCTGCCAATGACTCTCAATGGTGAGTAAAGAAAGTGACTGAACCAGGAGTCTCTTAAGGATTGAGGAGATGATGGCAGGATTGGTGGAAAAGTTATGAAGGAACTTGAACTCAAGGATGTGATGTATTCCCCAAGAGCATCTGTGGAAATTCAAAGCATATATATGTATATATAATTACCTAAGTACTTGAAAGTACTTCAAGCCACGTAGCCAGAGGGGAATAATGATAATAGCAACAAGTTGTCGATCTATGTTTCGTAATACCTTCTTTCTAAGCATCACATTGCCAGTCAGGATGAAGAAAATAACCAACAGCATAACATACAATATCCAGCTGATTAATCTCCTGAAAAATGAAAGATTGCATTTTACATTAAGGCGTTAATAAGACCAATTGCAATGTAAAAATAATTAATACTAGCCTATAAATTACTGTTGCCAACACTGGTTAAAAACACTAGTTATTAAAACAGGACTGACATATTAAACCATTTAAGTGATAACACCTTTGTACAATAGCAAACATAGGGAATGTCATATGAAAACATTAAGTTTGCTTCCACTAATGCTGCCTTTAGTAATTTGTGGACTATAAAGTACAGATATTGTAAATCAAGCTTCCAGGTACAGGGCCTCATTTGGTTTGATTATGATAGTGAGAACTGAGCCAGGAGGCCACTGTATCTGATTCTTAGCCTTCCACATTCTTTAATCACAAAAATACAACTGAAAGATTGGAAACATCCTAACTGGGCAATACTTTCCATTCATAATTATCTAACCTGCATTTACAATATGTAAGTTCTCCATTGAGACTTCAGCTTCATAAGAATTATCCATCTATTTAAAAGATAGTAGCATTGAACACTGGCGGACTGGAATATCTTCTGAATCTTTGAATCAAAATTACACCACCAGGAAAGACAAACAATAGTAAATTATATAACAGGAAAAAATAATTATCAGCCAAACATTGGCTTCAAGCCAAGGAAGAGGATATTAAAAGGAGTGAGTTGTCAAAGAGATGAGTGTTATGGAAGTTTTTTGGATGGAGAGGTTGTGTGAGGCAATTACAGATTATGAGACATAGGCACCTGAAGGCAAGGCTAGCAATGGTGAGTAATGCAACTGATTGAACTAGGAGTCTCTTGAGGATGGATTGCCAGAAGAGATAACACGGGGATTGGTGGGGGAGTTATGAAGGAACTTGAACTCAAGGATGAGGATTCTAAATTTGAAATGTTAAACAAGGAACAAATGTAATTCACCAAGTACAATGGTGAAAGAGATTATAGGATAGGGTGCAAGCAGCAGAATTCTGGATGCCTAATTTCATGTAGAGTGAAAGACAGTAGGCTAGCCAGGAAAACAGACTGGTTAAGATAGAAAAATGAAAGATGATACTATGGTGGGAGCAGATAGTCTTGATAATGGGGAGGATATGAGGTCAACTGGGTGGGGATGGCAAAAGGTGCATAAACTAATATCCTTTTCATGAAGAATGGCTAATCTCTGCTATCCTTGACAGCCCTTGCTGAGGGCACATTTTCAAACTTGTTTAAAAACATGCTATATCACCAGATTACATCATTATACTAATTTGGTCTGATTTACAACATTCATAATGAATCAGATACTAATTGCTCCAAGTGTAAGAAACTGACCAGTAAGTTGGGCGATAAAACGGTTTCATTTTAATCAGTTGCTCTAGCCTTTTCCTTAGGAAAGCTTCCTCCTAAGGGAGAGAAATGATATCCATAATAAAGGATTCAAATCATGAAATCTTTTCAGAACTAATTAACCAAATTCTTAAGGAAAACTTTTTTGATTTATCTGTTTTAAGTAAATTATCACAATTGGAACAGTGTATGGAAGGATCACCCAAATCATCTGAGAGGTTTAGAACTTCTACTCATGATCTGTCTTTACTGGTTTCCATAATTATGCTAAATCTAATTGAATTATGATTGCTGCCTCCAAAATATTCTCTCATTGTCACTTGTTCCACTTATTGAGCTTTATTCCCTAAACTAAGTTCAATCCCACCCCATTCTTGATGGGCTTGTTACATACTAATTAAAACAATATTCTCTTGAATGTCATTCAAGAATTTTGCACCTTCTGCACACTTTGCTTTGTTACATTTCCAGGAAATCAAATTCCTCCTATTCCAGCCTTGTTATTTTTGCAGTTCTCAGAAATGTGCTTGTATTTTTGTTCTTATTTCTCTCTAAATGTTTGGGACTTAGCCCACACTCCCAGCCATGTGATAACCTCTGACTCGTTCCTTGCTTCAGCCCATATTATTTGTTGGTCTTCCTTGCAAATCATCCCTCCACACACTTATAACTCTTTCATTAACTAATATTGCAACACCTCTTCCTAGTTTACCCTTACCCACCCCACCAATTAAACTCATCTAAAATCCCCGTAACCACTACTGTTGAGCTGCCATTTCTGCTCACCTGTAAGCCATGTTTATTGATGGCTAGCAGAGAAATGGAGATTAGGAAGGAACGTAGATTTGAAGATACAATATATCATGTTGTACCACATGATCTTACTGAATGCAGAACAGGCTTTAGGGACTCTGCATTCTACTCTTGCTTTTGTTTCTTATGTTCTATGGTGTCATCAAGGAGCAATATATTTTTGAAGAAGCAGGGACAGCCAAGAACTCAGGCACAAGAGAGACTGCAGATGTTGGAAATCTGGAGCAATGAACACAAAATGCTGGAGGAACTCAGCAGATCAGGCAGCATCTGTGGAGGTAAATGAACAGTCGATGTTTTGGGTCAAGACCCTTCATCAGGACTGGAAAGGAAGAAAAGGGTAGGGGGAGGGGGAGAGGAAGGAGCACGAGCTGGCAGGTGATAGGTGATTGCAGGTGAGGGGGGAAGGTAGGTAGGTGGGGTGGTGGTGAAAGGGAATGATGTGAGAAGCTGGGAGGTGACAGGTGTAAGAGGCAAAGGGCTGAAGAAGGAATCTTATAGGAGAGACAGTAGGCAGAGGAATAAAAGGAAAGAGCTAGGCAGGTCGTGAGGGTGGGAGAGGGAAAATAGAAGTCCCCATGAAACTATGCAGTCGAAATAAGACACTGGAGATCAATTGATCAGTTGCTTTGAAGACTATGGAGAGTTTGAGAAGGATGAATAAAAACAATGTTCTATGGTGATTCACTGAAAGTATTGTTCATCTCTTTGATTCTGTTGTTTTTTTAGTGAAGGTCATAAATAGGAAAGAAATCTCAGCTGGGTACCTAATTGGGCTTGGATAAATTAATAGCTAACAGTGATGAAAGGAATGAGGACCATCTCGCTTACACAGACAGAAGTTTTAAAAGGAATGGTAACCCAGGCGATTTCCATTTGGTGGCTGAACAAATGGGAAAGTATGCCATGAAGTACTGTTACAAAAAGACTGTACCTGTGGCAAAGCTGGGCTGCAAAACTTTAAGTCATCTTCCAGAGATTCTTGCTGCTGTTGTTGCCACAGGCGAAATAAGTACCTCATTTCAAATATTCATAAATGTCAAGAATTATCAAGTATATTAGTTCAACAAAGCAAAATAAAGCAAACAAGAATTTCCATATTTCCTGTGCAAAGAAAAGAAGACCTCATCAGGTTTGATGCAATGATGACTTCAATTGCAAACTTTCAAGACGTGTAAATATTGCTATAAATAGGTAACTTCTTATCAGAGTTCTACTTCATGTCAAAGGTTTTAAATGTTATTCTCTTAATTCATATTTCAAGGTGACAAAATATAGAGGGAATTTCTTTATTCAGAGGACCTCATTTTAATTAAAAATGTTATCAGCTCAAATTAACTTTGATATTTTTACAAGCATCAGTACTCTTCCTCACACTTTGCTACCAATAGCTGCTGGGTCACTCCACTGATATGACCAATGACCGTAGACTTCGACGACTTATTAAAAAATGGCCTTGTGTCTTAAGTAACACTTCACACTTACAAATCCAACCATTCAACTTGATGGTCTCTACTGAGGGAAAGGTAGACATGATTCCTCTTCCTTGACTTGAAAGCATTAGTAACCTCCCTAATGTTGTGATGAGCATGCCATCAGAGGCATGCCCTTTGCCCTGTCCACCCTTCTCCCACCCTCTCTGCAACTTAAACCAACATTTTCTCTCCTTCCCAGTTCTGATGAAGGGTCTTGGACTAGAAATGCTAACTCATTCCACAGATGTCGCCTGACCTGCTGAATGCTTCCAGCATTTTCTGTTTTTATTTCAGTCTTCCAGTATCTGCAGTCTTTTTGATTTTCTTTTACTGTGAGATATACTGCCTAGAATGATCTGGGGGCTAGGTAGTTCAAGATGAGAGTGGTCCTGGCACAGATTTGTAGCTGGATCTGCAGTCACAAAAGTTTGCAAATCTGTAACACCATTGACTTTGAAAACTTTGCTTCTGGAGACAACATTTCTCAGGAAGGTTGATCTAGGAAGGTGGTTCCTTGAGTATACTCAGGCTGCGAACACTAGCTCCTCCAGCTTCCCCTTCTCAGGTCCATGAGTATATCTGCACAACTACTGACACATGAGATTTAGCTCTAGCTCATGCAGAACATCCAGCAAGATCACCACAGATGCACCTGTGGCGATGCACCTCACCCAACATCTCTATAGTCAGTAGGAACAGTGTTAAAAGAGTAGGAAGAAAGAAAACAGTCTCAAATGTTATAAGAAGTGTACCCTAGGAATCTGTAATGGGACTCAGCTTTTCACCATAGTTATTAATGACCTGGATGAATGAAAAGAGAATTGTACTCAAATTTGTGGGCGATACTCATTTTGGGGGCATCACAAGTTGTCCCATTGACACAGGTGATATATAGATTAAATAAATTGGCCAAATTGCAACAATTAAAGCACCAAATCAGAACATGTAACATCATCCATTTTGGATCTAAAAAAAGATAAATTAGAATATATTTGAATTATGGGAGACAAGATGACAAAGAAGAGCAAGTCCATTTATATGTATTACTAAAGAACAGATCTTAAATCTCACTCATATAGACCCTTGATCAGACCCCATCTGGAGTACTGTGTTCAATCATAGACATCACAGGAAGGATGTAATGGCCTTGAAATGGATTTGGCGCAGTGCAGATTCACAAATCTAAAACTCAGACTAAAATAACTAATTTATGAAGGCAAGTTGCATGAATTTGGATTTTATTCCCTAGTGTTCAGACAATTCATGATAGTTTAATCAAAATGCTGAAAATGAGGCATGGACTTGACATGAACTGTTTAAACGCTTTAAGGTTTTTAAATGTTAAAAATGTTATTATACCAAATGTTAGTATTACTTGCCTTTCTAAAATCAGTAAATCTGCTTCTTTCCGTGGCGAACAAATACAAAAAAGAACACCAGGATACAAGGAATACAGTATCTGCCGCAAGAAGAGTCAAAGCTTCCATACTATAAAATATAAATGTGAAATATTTCAACACTGTAAAGTCATTGTTTTTTAAGAAAAACAATATTCATGAGCTATTTGCATGAGACCCCAAGAACATTACTTTTCTGGTTCAATGACAGTTTAACAATCTAATGAATATAAATAAAAGACCACTTCCTTCAGAGAACAATTGTTTCTGAGCTCCACAGGAAACTTTTAAGGAAAATGGTATTGAAAATGGTGACATTCTGTTCAAAAATGTAGTCAATAAGGAAATATGTTCCTTCATAAAAATCACTGTCATGACATTAGTGCTTTGTTATACATATAGTGGGCATCAGATTTCAGCTGACATAATGACCTCAACCTCTTCACTAACAAAAGAGATAATTCTGTGCTACAGACTCACAATTTTTAAAATGGTGGCGTCTCTCTAAGACAATCCAGTCCTATGACCCTCTGTGTTCTCTGTGCTCCTCTAATTCAGACATACTGTTCATCACCAGTTTTTATAGCCTTGCTAATGACAGCCAGCCTTCAGCCACCTGGCTGCTGATCTATGGAATAACTCCTCTTGACCTTTCTATTTCTCTAGTTCTCTCTCCTCCTTTGATTCATCCTTTAAACCAAACCTCTGACCAACAATATTCAATATCCCTTTCTGTGGTCTGGTGTCAAATTTTGTTTGATATTACTCATTTACCAGTTTTGACTCAGGCAATATCCAATTGGGAAAAAGCTCTAAGTGGGAAGAAAAAGATGCTTTGAAGGGAAGAAGGAAAAGGGAAAGACACAATCAGAAGACTGAAAAGAAAGGTCATAATTAGAAAAGAAGGAGAAGACAAGTCATCATGAGAGAGAGAGCGAGGATAAAGAAATGCCTTAATTAGGAAAGGGGCAATGAAAGAGGCTGCAATTGGGATAGTGGGGTGGGAGGGGTGGGAAGAAAAACTGTAATAACGAGATTAAGAGCCCATAATCCTGGGTAGGAAAGACAAATTGTCATAAAACAGGGGGAGGAAGGGTCTCTGGGGAGAGAAAGTGATTTCTATCTGAGCTAGGGATGAGCAAGGCAGTGAGTGGGTGGGAAGTGAGGCCACAACCATTTGAAGGGTGGTTGAGGGAGTGGGGGTTGTTCAGTGAGAAGGAAGAGAGGTTACATTTAGGAACAGGGAGAGACTCAGCAAATAGCAGCAGAAAGAAATGCCATAATAATGCAGTGCTGGGGGTAAAGAAACTACAATCCAAAAAGTGGGGAGAGAGGTTGTGATTGGGAGGCAAGAAGATTAGCAATGATTGGGAAAGAATTCACAAGGAAGGTAGTAGAGAGTCCTCATTTGGGATGACGGAGAAAGAGAGGCCACGATAAGGAGGCAGGAGAAAGGGAAGTGATTGGGTTTGGAGAAGTGGAAGGTTTCCTCGAAGTGTATGGGTATTTCTCTAGGCCCACCAAGAGTTCTAAACATTTGTCTTCTCTGATAAAACAACCCCCACTCCCCCCCCCCACCAATTCTGTAATACCAATTTTCCCAAATCAAGGGGGGAATTAATAGTAAGGGAAATATCTGAATAAAGTTTTCTTTATATCCTTGGATGCAAGTTCATACTATTACAAGTACAAATTAAGTTTTCTCTATGACAATGGATTACAAAAAACATCATAAATTCAGGGTAAAAATTGGTTCAGTATTAAACTCAAAGAAACTGCCAAAACAACAAATAAAAAAACTTACTGTCCATAAATTTTCCATTTGACATCCACAAATTTCTTAATGACAGGATGCCTCACTAAGTTGTTCAATTTATACCAAACAATGAACTGCATCTAGTTAAATCAAAGAAGTTTATTTCAATACGTGAAAAAGCAATGAAGCATTGATTTTCAGAATTTACAATAACAAACCTATTCCAATTGAGAGCTTCAAGTTTCCAGGTGTAAATATCACCAATAGCTTGCCCTGATCCAACCATGTAGACCCTATGGCCAAGAAAGCACACCAGCACTTCTACTTCCTCAGAAAGTTAAGGAAATTCAGCATGTTCCCATTGACCCTCACCAATTTTTATAGATGCACTATTGAAAGCATCCTATCCGATGCATCACAGCTTGGTATGGCAACTGCTTTGCCCAAGACAGCAAAAATTGCAAAGAGCTGTGGATATAGCTCAGCCCACCACGAAAACCAGCCTCCTCTCCATGGACTATGTCTACACCACCTGCTGTTTTGGGAAAGTAGCCAATATAATCAAAGACCCCTCCCACCCCAGTCCTTCTCTTCTCTCCCCCCTTCTATTGGGCAGAAGATACAAAAGCTTCAAAAGGCGCACCACCAGGCTCAAGGACAACTTCTATCCCATTGTTATGAGACCCTTGAACAGACCTCTTGTACAAAAAAGATGAACTCTTGATCTCACAATCTACCTCATCATGGCTTTTGCACCTATTGTCTACCTGCACTGCACTTCCTCTGTAACTGTAATACTATGTTCTGCATTCTGTTACCCTTTTTACTATCTTGGTGTACTTAAATTTTGAAATGATCTGTATGGATCGCATGCAAAACAATGTGGGTGCTTTCGTGGTGGTTCCGCTGGATGTGATTTTTGAGCTGGAAGTGCATTGAAAGTAGTGCAAACAGAGCCAGGGACCAGAGGGGAGGCTGCCCAGAAAGATGAATATTGGCTGATCATACAGGGATGTACAGGGGTCCATGCTACTATCTCAAACTCTTCGTGAAGCCGTTCTCCCTTGACACTGACTATTGTGCAACTGTTAATGGGTCTCTCCTCACTGATTGTCCTATTCCTGCTCTCAGGCCTCTTCACTTTGACTGCTGTGTTCTCTCTTCCCTTTCCCTCTCGGTTTTACCTCATCTTCTTCATGGACTCTGTCTCTATTTAATAACCTCTCTTTCTCTCTCTGTATTAACCTTGTCTGGAAGTACTGGAGTGCAGTCCTTGAGCTACAGATGAAGCCAAGGAAGAATTCTACTGTGACCTTAAGACAACCCTGGTCTGATCCCCAGTGGAAGAGAGATATACTCCTAAACTGTAAATCATCATAGCAACACCCTTGATCCAAGCACTGATATACATTAAACAAAACCAACATACAAGCAATATACCAGAACAGTGCCCACTCACACTACAATGTGCCAATGACTGCTGAGCCAATCACTACCAAATCCATACTGTTATTTCTGTCAGCCAGGCTGCAAAGCAATAGTGACAACAGAACGGTGCTGAAACTCTCCAGAGCCCATAAAAATACTATTCTCAGTCAGCACTTCACAGATAACCTGATGTCTCAAAATATTAGGAGCTTCAGAAGGTGGTGGGTATATCTTCTCCTGAAAGGTCAAACCAGAAAACTATTTATTCATGAGATTGGTTTGCCCTCAAGAACAAGCCAGCCTGGCATCTCAGTGACTCCCTCTATGGGATAAACAAATGTCTAATGTCCATCTGGCTCACTCTAACATTCCATGATCATCAGCACATAAACCCCAACCCTGGAAGCTACAGATGAAGCTAAGGAAGAATAACAAAGTTATAAACAAATACGTTTTTAATAGCTATGTTTATTTTGTTACTGCAAGCTAAAAGTACTAAGGGCTGTATGTTGCATTGTTTAATAGGGTATCGTTGCACAAGTATCAATAGAAGCGATTGCTTCTCAATTTCTACTGGCCTCCCATAATGAAACTAGCAGCCTGGGTTCTTAAGAGACAATGGTGGCTGATTACTGCAGGAAGGTTACATGTAAACAGATATTTTCCAAATCTGCTTTTTTCTCCAAGACAGCTTCTTTTCCTGTTTGTCAATTTCCAAATTAACTCTTAGGTGGTTGTCTGGTTCATGATCGAAAACTGCATTATAACCAATTCGGCCCACGTCATACAAAGTGTTCCCTAATTCATCAATCGCGTTATATCCAATTTGTGTTATGGAAACACACATTATAGCAAAACTACCTGTATGTCACAACAGCTATTTACAGTATTGATCAAATGTTACTTACGGGTCTCCTTGAGCATTCACTTTTTAAAACTGTTTGAAATGGGAAAAACATTAAGATTCCATCATTTCACTAGTTTTCTCTAATCAAAGTTAAGCCATTTTACTGTACAATTATTCTTGTTTAGATTTTACAGGTGTAATAACATTAATGCCCAAGGTTAGTAAAAACAAAAACAGAACAATTCTCTATGCATCCCTTGTAGGTGATGTCTAAACTGTTTCAGCTTTGTGCTGAAATACACCCTGTCTTATTACTTGCAAGGGATAGGAGCATTGACTTCCCATGGATAACAAAAAAATGTTTGATTTATCTTGATTAGGGATAAACTAAATTTTGCAAAGCTGCACTCTTGAGCATCCAGTAGTATTTTATTTATTTTGACTTTCTGATCCTCCTTGCCTACAAGAATGTAAACTGTGATTATCTTATGGTATTTCATCCATTACACAGTCTCACTAGTAAGGTTATGCACTTATGAATCTTTCAAAAATGTTAACTTACTGTTGTTATAAGATGGCTCCAAGGGCTTGATATAATACAGTGATTTCTGGATGTCAGGATTGTATGAATAAAGCTGATTCAAGCCTTTCTCAGCCTGTGAAGAAATGTATTGAATGTAAAATAATTTTACATACATGTGGAGAAAATTTTGTTTAAGGAAATGGCATTCAAATAAAACAAATATTTCATGTTTGTCTTCACAAAAAAAAAGCACAGAAAATTTCCCAAAAATAGTGGGGAACTACAGATCATATGAATGAGGAACACAAATACAATAGAACATTAGTATTGGAGAAATTAATGGGATTAAAATCGCTGTCAAGTTCATGATTAGGCTGGAGGCTGTGACTAAGTGGGGTAGTGGAGGTAGTAAGGAGGGCTCCGAAAGGGAAAGTAGCCATGAAAACTAGGTTTTTGAATTAAAGTGAATCTGTCTAAAGCCAGCTGGGTCCTTAAATATTTGCAAAAAATGACCATATGTCTTGGGAAGAACATATGGTACCATCCACAATTTATGCATATATGAGTTTATATTATGCAAGTGGAGTATGTTACTCACCTTTTTACATCACTGCCTATGTCCAGGCATCCCAACACTTTAACAAATTAGACACACATAGGAACTGGAAGGAAATTACAGAATATGTGATCTTGACTTCACCCATGGTTTCTGACTTCCCTCTCAGCCACTTCTGATATTGTTGGCCTCCATCTTAATCACTCCCAGGGTTTCGCACTTCTTAGGTTTGCCCCATAAGACCCACTAACAATCTGGTACCTAGACTGGAGCCATGAACTGCAGTGCACCAAAAGAGGTTTATTGAAAATAAAACAAAAGGTACCCCAGACATGATGTAAGGGTGTTATTTAAATGTATATAAGGTTTTCATGTAACTTAAACTGTTTCACCCTCCAAAGATGAATATGAATTATCAAAATTAATGAAAATAAAAATCACTTTTCTGCAATTTTGTATGTATTGTGCACATGTTTTTGAAGATCATCATGCAATTTAGGGACAGCCATAGTCATACGTCAATCACTAAATCTGGCAAAATGATTTCACGTTCTCTGTCTTAAAGTTCTTATATGTAAGACTACAATAAAGAGATTTAAGATGTAATAAGCCACGTCCTCTTGCTGGTATCCAGCATCCCTATCATTATAACCTTTAATCCTACTCATTACTAGATATGAAAGAAACAGTACATCATTATGTGTGTGAAGGCTAGTGGGATAAGTTGTCCAGAGACTGAGGAGTGAAGCAGTGTCCAGAAACTGGGGCCTTGGAAGTGATGGAGTGCATGGAGGACAGTATATAGAGAGGGAAGTGGGTTGCCCAGAGATTGGACGCTTCCTATAAGGTTTAGCAAAGTAGTTTTGTTGACACTTTTAACTCTGCACAGCAAAACGTCATTTTACAAGCCCACAAAAAATTCAAATAAAGGGTATCAGTCTTGACTCAGTGAATTGCTCTCTTGCTCCAGTGATAAAATGTCGGTTACAGATTTAAGTCCTCTTCAATGATCTGGGTGGACACATCAGTACTGCTCAGTTCGAGGTGCTGTATTTTCAATAGACATTAAGCTGGTACCTAGGTTGAATATATAAATCATTAACCCCTATTTGAAGAGGAATACAAGTGTCCATAAATGTAATTAAAATAAAAATTCAAAAACATCTGAGAATCATTTGGAGTGGAAAGTGATTGTAACTTTCTGGCCATATCAGAACTTCAAATGGACCCTTCTGATCATAAATCATCCTTCATCTGGCATTATTTTTACCTCATTTGTGCATGGATGACATGAATCCCCATGCCAAGACTTTCAAAGCTTTGCCAAGGAAATTAGGCCATATTGTTCCAAAAAAAATTTGCTGGAGGAACTCAGTGATTGTTGCTCCAGATTCCAGCATCTGCAGTCTCTTATGTCTCCATATTGTTCCAAGTTGTGTTCATTGCTAAGCACTCCAGAACAACCAAGTTCTCACAGCACAACTGCCACTGCAGCAATACCATTTATGGAAGGCCTCCAGAGCAGGTCCCAGCCAGTGCTAGGAAGCTGTTCCAGGTCATTCAACTTTAATATTTTTGCAACACATCTGCTTTTTTTTTGTTTGTTTCACTTGCAGGAGTTCGGGACTCAGAGCAAGAGGGGGAGAATTGACAAAGAGGTGAATCCTGTTGCTTGCTTGTGAGTTTCACTTGCAAGAATTTAAGAGGTAAGTCAGCTAATTGTTAGTTAATAGGTGATTGGTTAATTAGATAATTATCAGCAGCTAATAAAAAGAAGTTGGGGTTAAGTGGAATATCCATTTTGGAGTGCCATTTTGAGAGGGGCTGCTGTTTAGTCAAATTGTGGCTGGCAGTCTAAGTGTGGGCTTTGGTGAATACTGGGCTTCAGTGAGGAGGGTGAGCAACACTAAGGTGAGGGTAGGTTCTTATTCTTCTTTTGTCTCTTTAACTTCACTCAAAGCTTTTTTTTGTCATGGCAGGTGTGCTCAGACTTGTGTCATGCTCCTCCTGTGCAATATGGGAAGTCAGTGTCCCTGATGACTATCAGGAAGTGTCCAGCTGCAGTTCCTGACAGACTGTATGATGGCACTGGAACTGTGCATGGATTCACTTTGGAACATCTGTGATGCTGAGAATGTTGTGGATAGCATGCTTAGTAAGTTGGTCACACTGCAGTTTAAGGGCCTAGGGAAAGATAGGGGACGGGTGACCAACAGGCAGATCAGTAGCAGGAAGTTAGTTTAGGAGTCCTCTGTGGTCATCTCCCTTCAAAACAGATATACTGCTTTTGATACTGTTGGGGGAGATGGCTCATCAGGGGAAGGCAGCAGTAGCCAGGATTATGGAACTGTGAGTGGCTCTCCTGTACAGGAGGGCAGGAAAAAAGAGTAGCAGAGCTATAGTGGTAGGGGACCCCATGGTAAGGGGAATAGACAGGAGGCTCTGGCTGCAAACAGGACTCCTGACTGGTGTGTTGCCTCTTGGGTGCAAGGGTCAGGGATGTCTCAGTGGCTGCAGGGCATTCTGGAAGGGGAGCATGAACAGCCAGTTATCATGATGCATGTAGGTGCCAACAATATAGGAAAAAAACAGGATGAGGTCCTACAAGCTGAATTTAGGGAGCTAGGGGATAGATTAAAAAGTAAGATAATTTTAGGATTACTAGCTGTGCTATGTGCTAGTCAGAGTAGGAATAGCAGCATAGTTAAGATGAATATGTGGCTTGAGCAGAGGTGCAGGAGGGAGTGTTTCTGATTATTGGGGGAGGTGGGACCAGTACAAACAGGATAGTCTACACCTGGGCAGGACTGGGATCAATGTCCTAGGGGGATTGTTTGCGAGTGCTGTTGGGAGGGTTTAAACTAATATGGCAGGGGGATGGGAATCCATGCAGAAAGACAGAAGCAAAGCAGAGACCAGAGCAAAAGTTAGAAAAGAGAAGTAAGAGTGGAGTACAGAAGTCAAATGCAAAGGAGACAAAGGTTACTAGATTCTAAAAGGACAATGAATGTAAGGGCACTTTATCTGAATGCCCATAGTATTTGAAACAAGGCCAGGGATCTTGTGGCATGAATCAGTACAAAGGAATGATTTAGTGGCTATTACAGAAATGTGGTTGCAGGGTATAGATGAGTGGGAATTAAATATTCAATGGTATCAGGTAATACAAAAGGATAGGCAGGAAGGTAAGGGAGATGGGGTAGTACTCTTAATTAAGAATGAGATCAGGGTGATAGTGAGACACAATATAAGATCCGTGCAATGAGAGGTAAAATTAATGATCTTGTAGCTAGGGATCCTCTTGGAAAGAGCAACTAGTATGATTGAATTTCTCATACAAATGGAAGGTGCATTAGTTTGATCTAAAGCCAGTGTATTATGTCCAAACAAGGGAGACTACAATGGGATAAGGGAGGAGTTGGCTAGCGTAGGCTGGGAACACAGGCTATATGGTGGGGCAGCTGAGGAACAGTGGAAGACTTTCAAAGAGATTATTCATGGTGCTCAACAAAAGTATAGTCCAGTTAAAAGCAAGGACAGGAAGGGTGGAGAGAGCCAGCCTTGGGTAACTAAGGAAATAAAAAGGCATCAGGATTAAAAACTCATGCATACAAAGTCACCAAGTGTAGTGGAGAAACTGGAAAATTGGGAAAACTTTAATTTGCAAGGAAAGATTATGAAAGTAAACTAGCACAAAATATAAGGAAAGATGGTAAAAGTTTTTGATTATATAAAGCAGAAAAGGGTAGCTAAAGTGAATGTAGATCCCTTGGAAGATGAGAAGGGGGAATTAATATTGGGTAATGTGGGAATGGCCAAAGCCTTTAATGACCATTTGGTCAGTCTTCATGATGGAGGACATGTCTAACATGCCAAATAGAGATGTTATGGATGCGATGGGAGGTGAGGACCTCAATACAATCGCTGTCACTAAAGATGTAGTGATGAGCAAACTAGTGGGCCTAAAGGTAGACAAGTCCAGTAGTCCTGAAATGATGCATCCCAGGGTACGGAAAGAAATGGTGGAAGTTATAGATGCACTTGTGATAATTTACCAAAATTGTCTGGGCAGGTCCCAGTGGATTGGAAGACAGTGAATGTCACACCAGTCCTTTTTTAAAAAAAAAAGGATGCAGGCAAAAGGTGGATAACTATAGGCCAGTTAGCTTAACATCTGTAGATGGGAAAATGCTTGGAGCATCATTAAGGAAGAAATAGTGAGACATTTGGATAGAAATGGTTCCATCAGGCAGATGCAGCATGGATTCAGAAGTGCAGGTCCTGTTTGACAAACTTATTGGAGTTCTTTAAGGACATAATGAGTGCAGTTGTATACTTGGATTTCCAGAAGGCACTTGAAAAGGTTCTGCATAAAAGACATCCATAAGATAGGATGCATGGAGTTGGGGGTTATGTATTAGCATGGATAGAGGATTGGTTAACCAATAGAAGGCAGAGTTGGGATAAATGTTTCTCCAGTTGGCAATCAGTGGTGAGTGGGGTGCTGTCAGGGTCGGTGCTGGGCCTGCAACTGTTCATGATATACATTAATGATTTGGAAGAGGGGACCAAGCATATCTAAGTTTGCTGATACTAAATTGAGTGGAAAAGCAAATCGTCTAGAGGATGTGGAGAGTCTGCAAGGAGATGTGGATAATTTGAGTGAGTGGGCAAGGGTCTGGAAGATGGAGTACAGTGTTGGTAAATGCAAGGTCATCCACTTTGGAAGGAAAAATAGAAGATCAGATTATTATTTAAATGGTGAAAGATTGCAGCATGCTGTTGTGTGGAGGGGCTTGGGAGTGCATGTGCATCAATAGAGAAAGGTGCAACAGGTTATCAGGAGGCAAATGGAATGCTGGCCTTCACTGCTAGAGGGATTGAACTTGAGAGCAGGGAGGTTATGCTGCAACTGTACAAGGTACTGGTGAGGCTGCACCTAGAGTACTGCATGCAGTTCTGGTCTCCTTACTTGAGGAAAGATGTACTGGCTTTAGAGGCAGTGCAGTGGAGGTTCACCAGGTTGATTCCAGAGATGAAGAGGTTAGCCTATGAGAGATTGAGTCACCTGGGACTATACTTGCTGGAATTCAGAAGAATAAGAGGGGATCTTATAGAAACATAATTCTGAAAGGGATAGATCAGATTGGCAGGGAGGTTGTTTCCACTGGTAGGTAAGACAAGAACTAGGGGACATAGCCTCAAGATTTGGAGAATAGATTTAGGATAGAGCTGAGGAGAAACTGCTTTTCCCAGAGAGTAGTAAATCTGTGGAATTCTCAGCCCAGGGAAGCAGTGGAGGCTACCTCATTAAATATATTTAAGACAGTTAGATTTTTGCATAGTAGAGGAATTGAGGGTTATGGAGAAAAGGAAGGTAGGTGGATCTGAATCCATGGCCAGATCAGCCATGATCTCATTGAATGGTGGAGCAGGCTTGACAGGCCAGATAGTCTACTCCTCCTATTTATGTTCTTATGTTATATTCTCAAGCTCCCCCTCAACACTCCCAGTTCATAATCCTGCCACCCCCTCCAAGGCCTGGATATCCAGGACCCAAATCTCAATATTCAGGCATGCATCTTCTCAAGGCCCCAATCCCTGAATACCTCTCCTCATGCCCTGGGCATTGCTCACCATATCTCCATGATGACAAATCCCCTGCACCTGAGCCTTAATCTCTTAAACCCTTGATCTCAAGATCTGTGGACTGTCACTATCTCCTCCCAAGGTCCTGCACTCCAGCCCAAGGCCTCAATCTCTGGGAACCCTACTCCAAAGCCACAATTGGTGCCTTGGCAGTTAGTTACTCAGTTCTCTGACCACCTCTTTCCCTCTCCTCTGCTCCTGGACTCATCATATTTCCATTTGTGCATTCTGCAGTATACTAAGGAAAGTTGCAATAATGAGTAAACAATAGCACCTGACACTGTAGGCCTCAAATAATGTTGTGGCAGCTCCATGATCAAAACTGTTGGCACAATATGCAACAATGCTTCAGCTTTAAATTAAAAGAAGATTAATTTATAGGCTATTATCTTCACTGTTATTTTCTGAGATCTTGCATGAACAAACCACAGTTCTTTACATTACCATCAAAAGAACAACTGCCAGTGAAGCACTGTGTGATGTCCTCTGCTTGTATAAAGAACAAGATAAATTCAACTTTTCTTAAAATCAAGGTTATTCTACATTCTTACCACAGTAGGCATATTCACCATCATGAACGAGAGAATGGATTGACCTGAACGGTCAAGTGATTTAATGTCAGCACCATAATCCAGAAGTATTTTTGCTGACTCCTTGTGACCTGAGAAGAGTGGATTATATTCACAAAAGAATGATTACTGTTTTAAGATTTTTGCTAAGCCAATTTAAACTTATTCCATTACCCTCCATGCAAACTATGCAACTTGCTGCTTTTTGTTGTGTTGATTTTTCCCCCTGCGTTGCTGAATATTTAAAACAAAAATTGTTAATAGCTACTGGACATTGCTTACAAATAACCTGTCATCCAAAAAACTTACCAAAATCCCATGGCAGCATGTTTTCTAATATTGTGTAGTAAAGTACAGCAATAAAAAAATAAACAATTTTTGATAATGATTGATACTTCACATACAAAACCATTTACTTTCCACTTTCCTAAAGTTGTTAACAATGCAAGAAATATTGTTGTTCTTTGCTCCAAACATTCTACTCTAAGTTATCTACCTCATATACTGCTAATGCTAAATTCAATACAACTTTGGTGTAAAATTTAAGTATCAAGCAGACCCAGATAGAAAATATTTTGTCTTCCATCCTTCTGTTATGAAGCCCTATGGCCATTCACATAAGTGTCCTCATAGTGAAAGTGGAAAAGAGTTTAAAAGATGTACAAGATATAACACAGCCAAAGGAAAAGAACTGGGATACATTTTCCATCTCAATGACATCTTAGAAGAATTATATGCATGGATGAAACTATGTAGTAAGTAGGCATTAAAGTTTCTGAATCCTGAAAAGACTCTCTACCAAGCTGCATCCTTACTGGTGGTTTGTGAATAGTTTGATTCCACTGGATGATCAGGAATCTGAGGGAGCTGGTTAGAAGATAACAGAACCAACCATCAGGAAAGAACAGCATCATGAAGGTAGATTCTAGGCATACCACTTCTGCTGGGTTCTGGATCTTAGTGTCCACAGATCAAGAGGTCTGAAAGATTCACCGTCACAGCAATTGAAAAATACATTCCATTATTCTATCCAAATGGACTTCCAAACTTTAAGGAATAGTGGTCAAAGATGCATATTAACCTGGAAGATCCTCCATCAGATGGATACCATTGCTCAAGGTAAAACTACCTATTTCAGGTAGCATTGAAAAGCAATAAAGTCTTTGAGGATATTGGACCTGAGGATGGTATTACATTGCACCAGGTACTTGGAGATGATTCTCAGTGCCTCCATGTACTTGTGATGCTGCAGCTCAGAAAGTGAACATTCTTAGGAACTGATTGCTGATTTATGTAGGGCCTCCACTCTGTACTTCAAAAACCTACTTTCCTTTCTGGCATTGTTGAGTGATGAATGAAGAAATGCTCCATGTATAAAAAGAACAAATGAAATTATCATGGGACCCAGAAGCTTACATTGCCTCATCTGAAGTCATTAAATATTTGGTTTAATGATGTAGTGTACACAGACCTCCAGAAGGTTTTTGATAAGGTGCCACATAACAGCTGCAAAGTTGAAACGTGGGGCATAAAAGGGACACAAATAGCATAGATACAAAGTTGGCTAACTAAAAGACAACTGACGGTTGTGGTGAATGGCTTTTTGGTTGGAAGAACATGAATAGTGGTGTTCCCAAGAGGTCGATACTTTCTGATCTATGCCATGTCCCAGATTTTGAGGTGCAAGGTACAATTACTAAATTTGCAGATGACACAGGACAATGTTATGAACTGCAAGGAAGATAGTGATAAACTACAGCAAGATATAGACAGGCTGTTGGAATGGGCTATTGCATTGCAGATTATTGTGTACTGTAGATGTGTGAGATGATACATTTTAGTAGGAAGAATGAGGAGAGACAAAAAGTGAATAAAGGATACAGTTCTAAAAGGGGTGCAGGAGCAGCTGGACCTGGGAGTAAGTGTGCACAAAGGGCAGTTTGAGAAAGCAGTTAATAAGCCAGATTCAGTTTTAGGCTTTATCAATAGAGGCAGAATATAAAAGCAGGGAAATCATGCTGAACCTTTATAAAACATGGTCTGGCCTCAGCTGTGTTCATTTCTGGCTGCCACATTAAGAAAGTGTAAATTCATTAGTAAGGGTCCAGAGAAATTTATGAGAATAGTTCCTGGGCTAAAGGACCAAGTAATAGGATAGATTAGAGGCTGGGGCTGTTTTTTTGGAGAAGAGAATGCTGAGGGGAAATTTGGTAGAAGTATATACAATATTGAGGGGTCTGGACACAGTGGATGATGGAGGCTATTCTCTTTGATGAGGGGCCAAGGACTAGAAATCATAAATATAAAATAAAGATGATGAGAATTAATGGTGACACGACAAAAAACTTTTTTACGCAGCATATGGTTAGAATCTGGAAGGCACTGCCTACAGATGTGATGGAGGCGGTCCATTGTGGCCTTTGGAAAAATATATGAAGAAAAATTTGCAAGGTTTCAGAGAAAGGGCTGGGGGTGGAATGAATGAGTTGCTCTAGTAAGGTTATCACATACATGATTGGCTGATTAGACAAGATGAGTGAGTGGGCAAATATATGGCACATGCAGTTTAATGTGGATAAATGTGAGGTTCTCCACTTTGGTTCTTAAAGCAAAATGACATTATAATCAGAATGATGATAAATTGGGAAGAGATAAGGTACAAACAATCCTAGTGATATTACGTACGAATTGCTGAAAGCAAGTGTACAATGAGGAAGAAAAATGATATGTTAATTTTCATTGCAAGAGAATATGAATATCAAAACAAAGATATCTTGCTGCAGCTGTACACGGCCTTGGTGAGACCAAGGACCATACTTGTGCAATTTGGATCTTGTGCAGTTTTGCAGCTGAGGAAAGTTGCTCTAGACATGGAAGGAACACAACAAAGGTTTACTGTATTAGTCCTGAGATGACAGGACGAATATGAGGAGAAATTTGGTATGATAGCTGTATATACTAGAGTATAGAAGAATTAGGGGCTCTCATAGAAACCTAATAAATTCTAACATGACAAGATAAATTAGATACAAGGAGGATATCTCCAATCCAGAACTAGGGATCACAGCTTCAAGATTCAGGAATTACCATCAAAACTGAAAAAGGGTAAAATATCTTCACCCAGAGGGTAGTAAACTTGTGGAATTCTCTACTGCAGAAGACAGTGAAGGCAAATTCATTTAATATATTCATCAAGGAGGTAGATATGTTTTTGGGAATGGGGAGAAAGCAGAAACAGGGTACTGAAGTGGATGATCAATCATGATTTTGTTGAATGGTGAAGTAAGCCCAAAGGGCCAAATGACCTACTCCAGCTCCAGATTGGAATTGGTTTATTATTGTCACATGTACCGAGGTACAGTAAAAAACTTGCCTTGCATACCGTTCATACAGATCAATTCATTACACAGTGCATTGAGTAGTACAAGGTAAAGCAATAACAGAATGCAGAATAAAGTGTAACAGCTACAGAGAAAGTGCAGTGCAGGCAGATAATAAGGTGCAAGGTCATGATGAGGTAGATTGTGAGGTCAAGAGTCCTTATTGTACTAGGGAACTGTTCAATAGTCATATAACAGCGAGACAGAAGCTGTCCTTGAGCCTGGTGGTAAGTGCTTTCAGACTTTTGTAACTTCTGCCCAATGGGAGAGGGGAGAAGAGAGAACGTCTGGGGTGGGTGGGGTCTTTGGTTATGCTGGCTGCTTTACTAAAGCAGCGAGAAGTGGTTAAGAAGGCATATGGTGTATTGTCCTTCATCAATCGTGGAATTGAAGTTAGGAGCCAAGAGATATTGTTGCAGCTATATAGGACACTGGTCAGACTCCACTTGGAGTACTGTGCTCAGTTCTGGTTGCCTCACTACAGGAAGGATGTGGAAGCCATAGAAACGGTGCAGAGGAGATTTACAAGGATGCTGCCTGGAATGCGGAGCATGCCTTATGAAAGCACGTTGAGGGAACTTGGCCTTTTCTCTTTGGAGTGACGGAGGATGAGGGGGGACCTGATAGAGGTGTATAAGATGGAGAGGCATTGATTGGGTGGATAGTCAGAGGCTTTTCCCCAGGGCTGAAATGGTGGCCACAAGAGGACATAGGTTTAAGGTGCTGGGGAGTAGGTATAGAGGAGATGTCAGGGGTAAGTTTTGTACTCAGAGTGGTGAGTGCATGGAATGGGCTGCCGGCAACGGTGGTGGAGGTGGATACGATAGGGTCTTTTAAGAGACTGTTGGATAGGTACATGGAGCTGAAGAAAAATAGAGGGCTATGGGTAAGCCTAGTAATTTCTAGGGTAGGGACATGTTTGGCACAGCTTTGTGGGCTGAAAGGCCTGAATTGTGTTGTAGGTTTTCTGTTTCTAAGTATAGTGTCCATAGAGGGGAGGCTGGTTCCTGTGATGTGCTGAGCTACGTCCACAACTCTTTGCAGTTTCTTGCGGTCACGGGCAAAGCAGTTGCCATACCAAGCCGTGATGCATCCAGATAGGATGCTTTCTATGGTGTATCGATAAAAGTTGGGAAAGGTCAATGGGTACATGCCAGATTTCTTTAGGCTCCTCCGGAAGTAGAGGCGCTGGTGAGCTTGCTTGGCTGTGGCATTTACATGGTTGGATCAGGACAGGCTATTGGTGATATTCACTCCTAGGAACTTGAAGCTCTCAACCCTCTCGACCTCAGCACTGTTGATGTAGGCAGGAGAATATGCACTGTCCCCCTTCCTGAAGTCAATGACCAGTTCTTTTGTTTTGCTGACATTGAGGGAAAGGTTGTTGGCATGAAACCATGTTACTAAGCTCTCTATCTCCTTCCCGTACTCTGACCGTTATTTGAGATATGGCCCACTACAGTGGTATCATCTGCAAACCTGTAGATGAACTTAGAGCAGAATCTGGCCATGCAGTCATGAGTGTATAGGGACTAGAGTAGGGGGCTGAGGAAGCAGCCTTGTGGGACACCAGTGTTGAGAATAGTTTCAATGTTTCCATAGTCTTTCTCTGTGCTGTAACTATTCTATGATTCAACAATTTTCCTGCAGTACGCAAGAGTTCTGGGAATCAAGGAAATGACATACACCATCTCCAACTCTACAAATTATATGCTGCATTCTTAACAGGTTCCTGTTAACCCAAGCATATTGTCCCTCCCACTCTATATTTATGGGGATATTCGGACCCAAATTTCTAAAACTAACGACTATTTCTTATAAGCTGAGTGATCTTCTTGTCATCCAGCTTTCTTGCTTGTTCCAATGCCCATCTCATACCCCACAACACAGACCAATCTCCTTCACTACTCTTCCCCTCAATCTACCCAACACAGCTCCTCGTAATCTAGGTTTCATAAAAGAAGAAATGAATGGAAAGAAGATCTTATTCTATTAAGGATGGAATGAAACTGCATGGCATCTACTTGCTGGTCTTCCATGAGACACACACAAAGCAGAATTTGTCTTTGTTCCAGAAGCAGGAGCTACAGCCGTTTGCAAAAGTGGTTTTAACATACATTCACACCATAGTGCTTCTGCAAAGGTACTCTGTGGAGCAATATTTCGTTCCTGATTGAAAACTTCACTGAAAGCACATTTCACTTGAAACTGGATAAAATGTATAGAACCTTTACCTCTATCAGCAAGGAATTTATATTTATGTCACATCATGAAAGCTAATAACATGCAAAAAATCAGTGTCAATATCCAAATAACATCAATCCAATTGTAGTTTTAACAGGGACCAGGAAAAGTGCATATGAGCATGTATTCAGCTGAAGAAACTGGCAAGGCCATGGATGTGAAATCTACCACCAGAGCCCAGACCTCCCTTCACTTACAGTTAAATTGAAATACCAGTTCCAACAATGTCACCAGGCTGTAACTTTAGAGCATTAGTTACATTCTCACCTGCCTTCTCAGTGGACTGATTTTTATATTGCTAAAACTAAAAGGAATGGGATTTTGTTTTATTCTCTCATGTGAGGTAGCCATTGCTGACTAGATCAGTATTTAATGCCCACAACTCATTGTCTTAAAGAAAGTGGTGTTGGGAGATCTCCTTGAACTGCTGCACACTTTAAGGATATTATGAGGGTTGTTAGGTAAGAAATTCTCCAGGTTGAGCCCACAATGATGAAAGATTGAGCAAATATTTCCAGCTCTGGATGATGCATGATTTGGAATGGAGCTTGGTATTACTTCCATTGCACCTGCTAGCCCTGTTCTCTTTGGTGGAAAAGTTCACAAGTTTGAAATGTGCCACTGAACAAGCCATGGCAAGATCCCATAACTGCTGGTCGATAATTCAGAAAATTCAGCTCATTGACCACAACAGGAGGAATGATTCTCCAAGTGAACAAGAATGAAAACAGAAGTGAGGTGAACGATGAGTTAATCTGTTTGGGTATTGTTAGATGCAGATTTATTAATGATTTTTGGCCCAAAGACTTCTTTGCATTTCCTTAAGTAGTATTACACAACGCATCTGAACATGTGGAACAGGTTTCTGAGACCTCAGGTTTCACATAACATCCAAAATTCCAACAGATTAAATTTTACTAAATACCTCTTTCACCAAACAAATTATAATATAAATGGTATGTACCATTATTGATTCATATTTTTGTTAATCAAATAAATAATCAAAACATACCATATTCAGCTGCTAGGAAAAGTGGTGTCCTTAATCGATAATCTCGAGATTGAATATTAGCACCATGTTCACACAGATACAGTAACGTTCTGGTTGCGTTATGCTTTGCAGCATGATGTATTGCTGACTGCCCATCCCCTAAAGTTTTCTTATCAATATGAGCTGTGAAATATTATAAAGGCAAATGAGAAACAGCTTGCATTGTCTTCAGTGTTGAAAGAACTTATTAAATCTAGGGCTTTGAACCAAAAGGTATATAACATCGAACAGTAAAGCACAGGAACAAGCCCTTCAGCCTATGATGTCTGTGCCAACCACGATGCCAAAATAAACTAATCCCCTCTGCCCTCAAGTTATCTATATCTCTCCATTCCCTGCCTCTTCATGTGCCTGTCTAAATGCCTTTTAAATGTTGCTATTGTATCCACCACCTCTTCTGGCAGTATGTTCCAGACATCTACCATTTTCTGTGGGAAAAAAACTTGCTTCATAAATCTTCTTTAAACTTTCCCCCTCTCAACCTAAAACTCTGTCCTCTAATATTTGACTTTTCTACTCTGGGGAAAAAGACTCTCTCTACCCTATCTATGCCTCTTATAATTTTATATACTCTATCAGGTCACCCCTCATATCAGATTAAATGATTAAACACTGATTAGTTTTGGTCACCAATTCTCAGTTACATACTATCAATGAAAACTCTGTGAAAAATAATAGAACAATATTAGAGAAACAAAGGACTGCAGATGCTGGAATCTAGATGAAAAACACAATGATGCTGGAAGAACTCAGCCGGCCAGGCAGCATCCGTGGAGAAAAGCAGGCAGTCAATGTTTTGGGTTGGGACCCTTCCTCAGGACTTATTACCTACAATATAAAACAGTATTACCTACTTCTGGTAATCTCATTAATCATGCAACACTTTTTTCCAGGAACATATTTTGTTACCATATAGCACTGGTAATATACTTTTCTCCAAATCCCTTTTATGATAATATGGGTCTCCCAAATCAGGATATTTCTTTAGCTATAGATCTGCTTTAATTTTTTTTTAAATCTTGCCCCTCTAAGGGTGCTTTACATCCACCTATAGCAATCCTACCCCCTGTTAGCTCCACTTATGGGGAGAATTCTTATTTAATTATTCGAGAATGGTGAAATCAAGCAAATTAACATTTTGCCATATCTGTAGCCAAAACTAGATATTGTAAAAACAATATGTGAATTTCTCTGACTGAAAACAGGGAGGAAGGGATTAACTGGTGTAGATGTAAGATATCACGAATTAGTTAAATAAAAATTGTTCATTTAAAGTTGGCATTAATACATAATAGTGAGGATAAAACAATTTCTGGCCTGGAACTGGCTGATACCAACAGTGGGAAGAAAAGGAAGTTCAGGTTATTTGTTTTGACCATGAAATCATACTAAAAATTATAAACTTAGGAAGAGAAAGCCATCCCTTTGGAAATTGAACGAAACCACTAAATTAATTTTATTTGGCTTACCATTGTTTGTCAATAACAACTCAACAGCATCCAAATTATTCGCAGCAGCTGCAATATGGAGTGCTGTTCGTCCTTGATTGTCATCCTGATTGATATCAAAAGTCTTTGTGGACAGCAAAGCTGCCAACTCACTTTTGCTTCCACGGGCAGCCTGAAAGCACATAAGAGCAAAACAAGTCAAAGAAGAAAGAAGCATGCCATTTCAGTACTTCATGACTGTTCTTTTAGGCCAGTGCCATTTTCCTGTATTAACTCCATAGCCTTCAATTCCCTTAGCATTAAAAATTCTATCAATATCTGCCTTGAATATACTCAGTGGCTGAGCCTCCATTGCCTCTTGGGCAAAACTTCATAGAGTCTACCTTCTGGGTGAAGAAATGTCCTCTAATCTCAGTCCTGAATGGCCAACTGCCTTCCCTTGAGACTCTCTTCCATGGTTTAGGTACCCCAGCCAGGGAACATATCATCCCTTCATCTAAGCTGTCACTGCCAAAAGAATTTTATATGTGTCAATGAGATCACCACTTATTCTTCTAAGCTCGAGAAAGAAACGCCCAGTCTGCTAATCTCTCTTCATAGGGCAATTCCCCCATTGCAAGAATCAATCTGGTGAACCTTCATTGGACTGTCTCTTTTGCAATTATATCCTTCCTACAGTAGGGAGATAGGACCTGTACAAGTAATCAAATAACTTTTAAATACACTAATAACATACCCAAATAAACACAATATTGCATTTAAAAAGTTCATCTTTTCTTGCTTAATTCACAAATTATGGGATTACCACATAGTTCTCATCCCTTAACCTAGAATTTTTGTTTGTGTATCATTCTTCATAGTCTTATTTTTGATCAGAATTGCATAATAGTGCACATATTCTGTAGGTAAATTAACTGCCCTGATCCACCCTGCATAATTCTATACAGGAACTTTGCGTGCTAGTAGGCTATTATTTTCTGTTGTCACTTATGCTATTTTTAGTAAAAATGAGAACTAAAAATGTCACTGTGCATAACTGCCTTTCCTAATACAGTATATTCTCAGCCATCCGGCATTGATGGGGAAGTGGGAGTTGCCAGTTGCAAGAGTATGCTAGTTCCATGAGAATTGCTGAAAAAATATTTGTATACATCACACACTAGTATTCTATGCATAAACCTTTAAATAAATTGCCAAACTATATGTGACCTCCTTACCCTTTTAAATGCAGTTCTATCATTTAAGGCTAACTGTATTAATGTAAAATACAGCAAAAATAAATCAAACGAATGACTGTACTCATCATCACATGAAGTGCCAAATCTTCAAAGAGAATGCTATTCAGCCTACAACTGCACTGCCACAATATATAAATTTAAATTAAATAATCATGTCTTTTCATAATTACTTTGCATAATACTTGAAATAAAAATCGCTGTTTGAGCTAATTTTCATGCTCACGCTTTGCTTTCAACAAAGCAATCTTATGTTGCCTATGCATAGGCTTCTACACATAGCCTAGCTTGAGCTCGGCAACAACATAAGTTAAAATTACTTAATTCTAAATGTCAATAGGGCAATGCAATTTGTTCACTGTATTCTGGATACTCCAGTGGCATTTCATCAGATTCAACAGAATTTTCATGAGTGAAAAAAAATTGTTTCAGGTTTTTAGAAATGTTTGATTTTTGCCACTTTTATGAGAATCCCAGATGCATGAGTACCAGATAAATGAGAGTTTACTGTATGCTATTTTGCTTAAATTTTTCTTTATATGCTGTAACTGATAACACTTATGTTCAGTTAATATGAAATGACTCAATTCCAGTATAGATAATATCTATGTGACAATTTTTCTGACCAGAAACTTGACAATTTTACAAACTTACACTCTGAGCAATGAGCTTTTTCTCACTATGGCTAACTATTTGGAATTCTAATAGGAAAACCAATAGATCTGAGATGGACTAGAAGTCTTGCAGGACCAGCTGATTAATGTCAAAATTTTTATTTACTGGATCTGGCAGCAAAATCCTGTTCCTGGAGCAAAATATTATAAAATATAACTTTTAAATTCATCTCCTGTTTTACAATTCATAGTCTTTTAAAAGTTACAAACCCAGATACAAACAGTTAAGTTGCTTTATTTCACAGGACTTGAATAATTATCAATTAATAGTTACAATCAGACTCAATTCAATTGCTATAAATTGCCTTTGTATAACAATACCAGACATGGAATAAAGAGGATTCCCTAATTGTGTTGTCTTGCTTAAACAAAGTAATGTAAATCGCCTCTGACTGGCTAAAGATTGCCCTCACAGCCATGTGACAGCAACAACAACTTGTAATTATTTAGTATCCTTAATGCAGCAATACATCCCAGGACACTTCATGGGAATATTACCAAATAAAATTCAAAACTGAGCCACATAAGGTGATGGTAGGAAAGCTTAGTCAATGAGGTAAATTTCAAAGAGAATCTTAATGGAGGGAATAAGTTTAAGGGAATAAGGGGAAGGGAGGTGTCTGGCATGAAATGTACGGCTCTGTTACTATGTGGGTGTAAGCAAACAATGATTTGGCTTTAGTATTCTATTCTTCACCATCTGGCTCTTGGAATTACACATGGTAGCAAATAATGATGGTCTATTAGAAGCAACGACTATTTTGTGGGGCTATAAAACTTGAATGCCTCATGGCCGTTGTAGAAAATGGTAGAATCAGGTTTAAATTGGCAAATTTTGATTTTTCTCAAACGTTCAGTGTTGAACTGCATGAACTGCAAAATAATGAAGCTGAAGGAGGGGTTACAATATGGATACTATCCTCAGTATCTTACTCCCATATGTGGATATCACCCTTCACAGTGGTGTTTCCTGAAAGAAGGAAAATTAAGGAACTTCCTGAGATAGATACAGATTTTTTAGGATGATAACAAAGGTTAGGAATATCTGATATATAAAACTCTTATAGGCCTGTGATTCTTGTCTCCCCAAGGCAAACTGAGATCATAGCATAACCGTACTTTGGGGAAGAAGCAAGAGTCACTCATTATTCTCCATTCCCTTAGCAGTACAGAAAAGAACACCAGGTCATCGCAAAAATCCACCCTATCCCCACTGTGTTAATCAGAATGGGAAATCTTGTCTTCTAATTTGAAGTTAAGAAAACAAAGATTGTTAAAAGTACTCTGGAGATACAGTACAAGAGACTGCAGATGCTGGAATCTGGAGCAACCTACATCGTCCGCCTGGGTAGTCTATTGGTATTGGTATTGATTTATTATTGTCATTTGTACTGAGGAACAGTGTAAAATTTGTCTTGCATACCAATCGTACAGGTCAATTCATTACACAGTGCAGTTACACTGAGTTAGTACAGAATGCATTGATGTAGTACAGGTAAAAACAATAACAGTACAGAGTAAAGTGCCACAGCTACAGAGAAAGTGCAGTGCAATAAGGTGCAAGGTCACAACAAGGTAGATCGTGAAGTCATCGTCCATCTTATTGTATAAGGGAACCGTTCAATATTCTTATCACAGTGGGGTAGAAGCTGTCCTTAAGTCTGGTGGTATGTGCCTTCAGGCTCCTGTATCTTCTACCCGATGGAAAAGGAGAGAGGAGAGAATGTCCCGGGTGGGTGGGGTCTTTGATTATGATGGCTGCTTCACCAAGACAGCGAGAGGTAAAGACAGAGTCCAAGGAGGGGAGACTGGTGTCCGTGATGCACTGGGCTGTGTACACAACTCTCTGCAGTTTCTTGCAGTACTGGGCAGAGCAGTTGCTGTACCAAGCCGTGATACATCCAGATAGGATGCTTTCTATGGTGCATTGGTAAAAGTTGGTGAGAGTCAAAGGGGACAAACCAAATTTCTTTAGCCTCCTGAGGAAATAGAGGCACTGGTGAGCTTTCTTGGCCTTGGCATCTATGTGATTTGACCAGGACAGGCTGTTGGTGATGTTCACTCCCAGGAACTTGAAGCTCTCAACCCTCTTGACTTCAGCACCATTGATGTAGACGGGTGCATGTACACCGCCCCCTTTCCTGAAGTCAATGACCAGCTCTTTTGTTTTGTTGACATTGAGGGAAAGGTTGTTGTCATGACACCATTCTACTAAGCTCTCTATCTCCTTCCTGTACTCTGACTCTTCACTGTTTGAGATACGGCCTACAATGGTGGTATCATCTGCAAGCTTGTAGATGGATTTAGAGCAGAATCTGGCCACACAGTCATGAGTGTATAGGGAGTAGAGTAGAGGGCTGAGGACGCAGCCTTGTGGGGCACCAGTGTTGAGAATAATTGTGCCAGAGGTATTGCTGCCTATCCTCATTTATTGTGGTCTGTCGGTTAGGAAGTCAAGGATCCAGTTACAGAGGGAGTCTACAACCCAATGGCATGAATATTGAGTATTCCAATTTTAGATAACCCTCCCCTCCAGTGAGTTGTTTCCTACCCACCCTCCTACGCCTCCCCCCCACCTCTCCTTCTGATCTTCCTCCAGTCCTCATATTTTTGTTCCCTTTGCCTCATAGCCCCCAACCCCCATCTTTGCCCCCTCCCCCTCCTCCTCCTCCTCCTCCTCCTCCTGTTTCTATCCACCCATCCATCTCAATCTCACCTTCTTTACTTATCAGAGTCCAGCACTGGTAGCTCTTTGTGTTCCTGCTTTTCTCCCTCCGGCACCTGTCTCCAATCTTCATACTCCCCTCCCCCCAACTTGCTCCACCTGCCTCTCCTTATTTTTTCTCTCTCTTTGTCTGCCTCCAGCTATCATTCACCTGCCACTGTCTCCCAACTACACTCCTGCTCCCCTCCCTTACCTGGCACAACCTGCCTGTCATCTTACACCCCTCCTCAGTCCACCAATCACCTTGGTGGCCCAGGTGTTGGGAGTGAGAGCAGCTCTTTAGGAAAAAAGGCTTTAGTGAGAAGGCACATTTTATGCTTCTCACTAGGTAAGGTTTCATTTTATTTTGTTGGTATCCTCAATTTGGCCTTGATTCAGGAGGCTTCAGTGACCAGAGACTAAGGTGAGGTGTCTTACTGCACAGTTAGAGCAGTGGGAATAGCAGTTAGGGCAATGGTATGCTCCTCTTGCAGGATATGTGAAGTCAGGGAGACCTCCAATATCCCTAATGACTATACTTGTGAGAGGTACCTCCAGCTCCATCTCTTGACAGACTGCATTAGGGAACTGGAGCTGGAGCTGGATGAACTCAGGATCATTCAGGAGGCTGAGGGGTTGATAGACAGGAGTTACCAGGAGGCAGTCAGGATTCAGGTAGCTGGGTCATCATCAGGAGAGGGAAAGGGAATAGGCAGTCAGTGCAGGGTACCCCTGTGGCTGTTCCCTCAATAATAAGTATACCGCTTTGGATATTGTTTGGGGGGGGGGAACAACCTACCAGGGGAAAGCCACAGTGGCCAGGTCTCTGGTACTGAGTCTGGCTCTGTAGCTCAGAAGGGAAGTGGGGAGAAGAGGAGTGCGACAGTGATAGGGGATTCATTGGTTAGGGGAACAGACAGGAGATTCTGTGAATGAGAACGAGACTCCTGGATGGTATGTTGCTCCCCAGGTGCCAGGGACATCTCAGATTGAGTCCACAGCATTCTTAAGGGGAGCGGCCAGAAGTCATGGTACACATTGGTACCAACAACATAGGTAGGATAAGGAATGAGGTCTTGAAGAGTGAATATAGGGAGTTAGGAAGGAAGCTAAAAAGCAGGACCTCAAAGATAGTAATCTCTGGATTGCTGCCTGAGCCACGTGCCATTGAGGGTAAGAATAGGAAGATATGGCAGATGAATGCATGGCTGAAAAGTTGGTGCAGAGGGCATAGTTTCAGATTTGTGGATCATTGAGATCTCTTCTAGGGAAGGTATGACTTGCACAAAAGGGAGGGGTTACACCTGAACTCGAGAGGGACCAATATCCTTGCAGGCAGGTTTGCTAGAGCTGTTGGGGAGGGTTTAAACTAGGTTGGCAGGGGGATGGGAACCGGGGTGTTAGGTCAGATGATGGAAAAGTTGAAGTAAAGGTAGATGCAATGTGCAGAGAGACTGTGAGGAAGGATAGGCAGTGGATAGGGCGTAAATACAGTCAGCTGGATGGGTTGAAATAAGTTTACTTTAATGCAAGAAGTATTAAGAATTACGGTGATGAACTTAGAACATGGATCGGTATATGGCATTACAATGTTGTGGACATAACAGACACTTGGCTGTTGCAAGGGCAGAATTGGCTGATTGATGTTCCGGGGTTTAGATATTTCAAAAGGGATAAGGAGGGAGGTAAAGGAGGGGAGGGGAGTGGCATTACTAATCAGGGAAAGTATTACAGCTTCAGAAAGGGAAGATGTTGTGGAGGGATTGTCTACTGAGTCAGTGTGAGTGGAAGTCAGAAACAGGAAGGGAGTGATCACTCTGTTGGGAGTCTTCTATAGGCCCCCAATGGTCACCAGGACACTGAGGAGCAGATGAGTAGGAGGATTTTGGAAAGGTGCAAAAATAACAGGGTTATTGTCATGGGTGACTTCAACTTCCCTAATATTGATTGGCACCTCCTTAGTGCAAAAGGTTTAGGTGGGGCAGAATTTGTTAGGTGTGTCCAGGAAGGATTCCTGACACAGTATGTGGAAATGACAACTAGAGGAGAGGCCATGCTGGATCTGGTACTGGGCAATGAACCTGGATAGGTGACAGACCTCTCTGTGGGCAAGCATTTCAGAGATAGTGACCACAACTCTGACCTTTAGCATAGCCTTGGACAAGGATAGAAGCAGATGATATGGGAAAGTATTTAATTGGGGGAGGGCTAATTACAATGGCATTAGGCAAGAACTTGGGAGCATAAATTGGGAACAGATGTTCTCAGGGAAATGCACAGCAGAAATGTGGAGGTTGTTTGGGAACCATTTGCATAGAGTTCTGGATAGGTTTGTCCCGCTGAAACAGGGAAAGGATGATAGAGTGAAGGAACCATGGTTGACAAGAGAGGCAGAACATTCAGTCAAGAGGAAGAAGGAAGCATACTTAAGGTTTGGGAAGCAAAAATCACACAGAATTATAAGGTAGCCAGGAAGGAGCTTAAGAAGGGACTTAGGAGAGCTAGAAGGGGACATGAGAAGACATTGGTGAGTAGGATTAAGGAAAACCCCAAGGTGTTCTACATGAATGTGAAGAACAGGAGGATGACTAGTGTGGGGGTAGGACTGCTCAGGGATAGATGGGGAAACATGTGCCTGGAGGCAGAGGACATAGGGGAGGTCGTCAATGAATACTTTGCTTCAGTGTTCACCAGGGAGAGGGACTTATATGAATGTGAGGTAAGCGTAGAACAGGCTAATGTGCTGGAGCATTTTGAGGTTAAGAAAGAGGCAGTGTTGGAGCTTCTGAAAAACATACCCCAGGTTACTATGGGAAGCAAGGGAAGAGACTGCTGGGGCATTGATGATGCTTTGCATCCTCCCTGGCCACAGGAGTGGTACCAGAGGATTGATGGCAAATGTTGTTCTGTTGTTCAAGAAAGGTAATAGGGATAATCCTGGGAATTATAGACCAGTGAGTCTTACGTCAGTGGTGGGTAAACTATTGGAGAGGATTCTTAGGGACAGGATTAGTGAGCATTTGGAGAAGTACATCATTATTAGGAATAGTTAACATGGCTTTGTGAGGGGCAGGTCATGCCTCATGAGCCTAAGTGAGTTTTTTGAGGAGGTGACAAAACAAATTGATGAAGGTAGAGTGGTGTATATGGATTTTAGTAAGGTGTTTGACAAGGTTCCCCATGATGGGCTCATCTAGTATGTCATGAGGCATGGGATACATGGAGACTTGGCTGTGTGGATTAGGAATTGGCTTGCCCACAGAAGGCAGAGGATATTAGTAGATGGAGAATATTCTGCTTGGAGGTCAGTGACTAGTGGTGTTCCACAGGGGTCTGTTCTGGGACCACTACTCTTTATGATTTTTATAAATGACTGCATGAGGAAGTGGAAGGGTAGGTTAGTAAGTTTGCAGATGACATGAAGGTTGGAGGTGTTGTGGATAGTGCAGAAGGTTGTCGTAGGTTACAATAGGATATAGACAGGATGCAAAGTTAGGCAGAGAAGTGGCAGATAGAGTTCAATCCAGAAAAGTGTGAAGTGATTCACTTTGGAAGATTGAATTTGAAGGCAGAGTACAAGGTTAATGGCAGGATTCTGAGCAGTGTGGAGGAACAGGGGGATCTTGGGGTCCAAGTCCATAGATCTCTCAAAGTTGCCATGCAAGTTGATAGGGTGATTAAGAAGGCGTATGGTGTGTTGGCCTTAGTTAGTCAGGGGATTGAATTCAAGAGCCCGGAGGTAATCTTGCAGCTCTACAAAACTCTGGTTAGACCACACTTACCGTGTTCAGTTCTGGTCGCCTCATTATAGCAAGGATGTGGAAGCTTTAGAGAAGGTGCAGAGGAGATTTACCAGGATGCTGCCTGGATTGGAGAACATGTCCTATTAGGAAAGGATGAGCGAGCTAGTGTTTTTCTCTTTGGAGTTTAGGGGAGATGTCAGAGGTAGGTTTTTTACACAGAGAGTGTTGGTTGCCTAGAACGCAGTGCCGGGGGAGGTGGTAGAGGGGGATACCACAGAAAAATTTAAAAGACTCTTGGATAGGCACATGGATGTAAGAAAAATGGAGGGATATGGGCTGTATAGGAGGAAAAGGTTATATTGATCATGGGGTAGGTTTATATAGGTCAGCGCAACATCGTGGGCTGAAGGGCCTGTGCTATGCTGTACTGTTCTATGCTCTATGACATTTGAATGATATTCTCATTTACTGAGCAATAATGCATTACCTATAAAAGTGAATGAAAAGGTCAGGGGTGGGGGGCGGGGTTGGAATCGTGAATTGGTTTTGCTGACTTTAAACACATGTTGGAGGTAAATCTGATAGTGAATAGTGGTAGATAATTAAACAACTAACATAAGAAGAAATCTCCAAGAACATCACGGAATCTTCAAGAACATCCCCATTCTGATATATTGTGTAGTCCCAAACCCTTTGATGTCTTTTATGTCTAGAAATCTATTTATCTCCTCCTTATATCCATCAACTTAACCTTCTGTGGTAGTGAGCCTTGCAGGCTCAGCACACTTTAAATGAAGAAATTTCTCTCATGTCAGTCCTATATACCTAGTATCCTGATATTGTGACTCTCCTCATATGACAGATCCACCATCGCAGAAATCATTCTAGTGAACCTTCATTGCACCTACTCTAAGGCACATATATCCCTTCCTAAATGAGAAGGTAAATAGTGCACACACAATACCCCAAGTGTGTGACACCAAGGCTTCGAATAATTCCCTGGATCACTGCAGTAGAACATCCTCCCTCTTGCGCTCAAAATCTTTTGCAACGAAGGCCAGCATAAGATTTGTTTTCTTTACTGCTTGTTTTACATTTGACTGTTTGATTTCAGTGACAAATGTACAAGAACAACCAGATCCCTTTGTTCAACAGAGACACAAGAAACTATAGATCCTGGGATCTGGAGTGAAAAACAAATCATGCAGGGTGTAAGAACAAAACGTTAACTATCCCTTTGACTCCACAGATGCTGCCTGACTAGTTAAGTTCCGCCAGCAGCTTGTGTTTTTGCACCTTTGTTCATTAACCTTTCCCAACCTACCACCATGTAAATTATACTTTGCCTTTCCTACTACTAATCTGGACAACTTCATGCAACATCACGTTTATACATGTTCTACTGCATCTACTGCATATTTGCCCATTCACTCAACTTGTTTAAATAGCCTTGGAGCCCCTTTGGTATTGGTATTGGTTTATTATTGTCACTTGTACCGAGGTACAGTGAAAAACTTGTCTTGCATACCGATCGTACAGGTCAATTCATTACACAGTGCAGTTACATTGGGTTAGTACAGAGTGCATTGATGTAGTACAGGTAAAAACAATAACAGTACAAAGTGTCACAGCTACAGAGAAAGTGCAGTGCTGGTGAGCTTTCTTGGCCGTGGCATCTCACTTGATTTGACCAGGACAAGCTGTTGCTGATGTTCACTCCCAGGAACTTGAAGCTCTCAACCCTCTCGACCTAAGCACCATTGATGTAGACAGGAGCATGTAACCGCTCCCTTTCCTGAAGTCAATGACCAGCTCTTTTGTTTTGTTGACATTGAGGGAAAGGTTGTTGTCATGACATCCTTCCACTAAGCTCTCTATCTCCTTCCTGTACTCCGACTCATCGCTGTTTGAGATACAGCCTACAATGGTGGTATCATCTGCAAACTTGTAGATGGAGTTAGAGCAGAATCTGGCCACACAGTCATGAGTGTATAGGGAGCAGAGTAGAGGGCTGAGGACGCAGCCTTGTGGGGCACCAGTGTTGAGAATAATCATGCCGGAGATATTGCTGCCTATCCTCACTGATTGCGGTCTGTTTGTTAGAAAGTCAAGCATCCAGTTACAGAGGGAGGTGTTGAGTCCTAGGTCTCAGAGTTTGGTGACAAGCTTGCTTGGTATTATTGTATTGAAGGCAGAGCTGTAGTCAATAAACAATAGTCTAACGTAGGTGTCTCTACTGTCCAGATACTCCAGAGATGAGTGTAGGGCCAGGGATATGGCATCCGCTGTAGACCTGTTTCGGTGATAGGCGAATTGCAGTGGGTTCAGGTTGTCTGGGAGGCTGGAGTTGATGCATGCCATGACCAACCTCTCAAAGCCCTTCACGATGATGGATGTCAAAGTCACTGGTCTGTAGTCAGTGAGGCGTGTTACTTTGCTTTTCTTCAGTACCGGGATGATAGTGGTCTTCTTAAAACAGGTGGGAACCTGAGATTGAAGCAGGGAGAGGTTAAATATGTCCTCAAATACTTCTGCCAGCTGACCAGCTCAAGATCTGAGCACATGGCCAGGGACACCATCTGGGCCAGGTGCTTTCCTCGTGTTCACTCTCTGGAAGACTGATCTTACGTCCTCCACTGTGATCACAGGTTCAGCTGCATTGGAGGCTGTCAGGGTGGATGGTGACAATCCACTTCCCTTCTGTTCAAAATGTGCATAGAATGCATTAAGTTCATCAGGAAGGGATGCGCTGTTGTTAACTATGCAGCCCGACTTTGTCTTGTATCCTGTTATGGCATGTAAGCCCTACCATAACTGGCGGCTGGTTAGGGACTCTATTTTGAGTCGGTATTGCCTCTTGGCGTCCTTGATAGCTTTCCGAATGTCATCCCTCAATTTCTTGTGCAGATCAGGATCCCCAGGTTTGTGTGCAGCAGTCCTCGCCTTCAGTAGGGAGTGGATCTCCCGGTTCATCCGTGGTTTTCTGTTTGGGAACACCTGTATTGTCTTCTTTGGTACACAGTCCTCCACACACTTGCTGATAAAGTCTGTGATGGTGGTGGCATACTCATCAAGGCTGGCAGCTGAGTCTTTGAACATGGACCAGCCCACTGTCTCAAAGCAGTCACATAGGAGCTCATCTGCTTCCTCAGACCAGCATTGCATGACTCTCTGTACCGGATCCTCTCATTTGCATCATTGCCCGCAATCCCACCCATTTTTATGTCATCGGCAAACTTCAAAACTTGGTATTCTATTTCTTCATCCAATCATTGATATATAATTAGGATAGCTAGTGCCTAGCATTGATACCTGTGGCCATCAGTCACTGACAGTCAGAGTTACTGCTCTTGACATTCAAGCAGCATTGGACTGAATGGGCATCAAGCAACCGTAATAAAACTGAAGTCAATGGGCATCATGGGAAAAACAGTCCAATGGTACACAAAGGAAAATGGCATTGTTAGAAGTCAACATCACAGCCCCAGAACATCATTTGAAAAGTTTAGTGGAGCAGCATCCTAGGCACAATTGTCTTCAATTGCTTCATCAATGACCTTCCTCTATCATAAGGGAAGAATTGGCGATGTTTGTTGATGATTGAAGCATTAAATTCCATTCACAATTCTTCAGCAAATGAAACAGTCTCTGCTTGAATGCAACGGGAATGGGTTGATAAGTGGCAAGTAACAGTTGCACTATAAAAGGGTCAAGACAATAACCATCTCCAACAAGATAGAGTCTAACCACCTACCTTTGACATTCAATAACACTATTACTACCTAGTCCCCAACTCTCAACCTCCTGGGGACTACCATTGAACAGAAACTGAATGTGACCAGCTACATAAATACAATGGCTACAAGAACAGATCAGAGGCAAAGTATCCTGTGGCAAATGGCTCACTTTGTGAAACCCAAAAACCTTTCTATCAAGTCTGGAATATTCGCCTCTAGCCTGGATGAGTGCAGTTTCAACAACTCTCAAGAAGCTCGACAACTTCCAAGAAAAAGCAGCTTGCTTAACCAGCAACAGATGAGGTGCACCCCTGGGTTCTGAAGGAGGTGGCTTCAGAGATTGCAGAGGCATTGGTGATAATTTTCCAGGAGTCAATAGACTCCAGCATGGTCCAGAGGACTGGAAGGTCGCAAATGTAGTTCTGCTGTATAAGAAGGCTGGAAGACAGCATAAAGGAAATTACAGACCTATTAGTCTGACATCAGTGGTGGGAAAGTTATTGAAATTGATCCTCAAGGATAAGGTTGTGGAATACCTAGATGTGCAAGGCAAGATAGGCCCAAGACAGCATGGTTTTGTGAAGGGAAGATCCTGCCTGACCAACCTATTGGAGTTTTTTGAGGAAATCTCAGGTAGGGTAGATAAGGGAGAGGCTGTGGATGTTGTGTATTTAGACTATCAAAAGGCCTTCGACAAAGTGCCGCACAAGAGGCTGATTAATAAGATGAGAGCTCATGGAATTACAGGAAGGATATTGGAATGGGTGGAGCAGTGGCTGGTAGGCAGAAAGCAAAGGGTGGGAATAAAGGGATCCTGTTCTGGTTGACTGCCGGTTACTAGTGGTGTTCCGCAGGGGTTGGTGTTAGGGCCACTTCTTTTTACTTTGTACATTAATGATTTGGATGATGGAGTAAATGGTTTTGTGGCTAAGTTTGCAGACAACACCAAGATAGGTGGAATAGGGAGTATTGAATAGGAAGGTTGCAGAGAGACTTAGATAGTTTAGGGGAATGGGAAAAAGAAATGGCAGATGAGATTCAATGTTGAGAAATGTGCCATTGTACACTTTGGAAAAAGAAATAAATGGGCAGATTATTATCTAGATGGGGAGAAAATTCAAAGTAAAGAAGTACAAAGGGACTTGGGGGTTCTTGTGCAGGATATCCTAAAGGTTAACCACCAGGTCAGATCGGCGGTAAAGAAAGCGAATGCTATGTTAGCATTCATCTCGAGAGGTATAAAGTATAAAAGTAAGGAAGTGTTGCTGAAGCTCTATGGGGCACTGGTGAGACCTCACTTGGAGTACTGTACACAGTTTTGGACCCCTTATCTTAAGAAGATGTACTGATGTTGGAGAGGGTTCAGAAAAAATTTACAAGGATGATTCGGGGAATGAAAGGGCTTACTTATGATGAGCGTTTGTCGGTTCTTGGACTGTATTCATTGGAGTACAGAAGAATGAAAGGGGACTTCATAGAAACATTTAGAATGTTGAAAGGACTGGACAGAGTAGATGTGGTTAAGCTGTTTTTCCTGGTGGGTGAGTCCAGGACTAGAGGGCACAATCTTAGAATTAGAGGATACCGGTTTAAAACAGAAATGAGGAGAAATTTCTTCAGCCATAGGGTAGTGAAATTATGGAATTCTTTGCCACATACAGCTGTGGAGGCCTGATCATTGGGGGTGTTTAAGGAGGAGATTAATAGGTATCTAACTAGTCAAGGCATTAAGAGATATGGGGATAAGGTCGGAAATTGGGACTTGATAGGAATAGTATTAGTTTAGCTCATGGAGCAGACTCGATGGGCTGAATGGCCTACTTCTGCTCCTTTGCCTCGTAATCTTGTGATCACCAGCACATCATATACAAAATGCATTGCAATTACTCACCTGGACTATTCCAAAGCACTTCTCAAACCCACCATCTCTGCCACCAGGTAGGAGCATGGGAACACCATCACCTGCAGATTGTCTCCATAAGACAGAAGCAGAATTAGATCATTCGGCCATTCGAGTCTGCTCTGCCATTCGATCATGGCTGATTTATTGGTATTGGTTTATTATTATCACTTGTACCGAGGTACAGTGAAAAACTTGTCTTACAAACTGATCGTACAGGTCAATTCATTACACAGTGCAGTTACATTGAGTTAGTACAGAGTCCATTAATGTAGTACAGGTAAAAAAAACAATAACAGTACAGAGTAAAGTGTCACAGCTACAGAGAAAGTGCAGTGCAATAAGGTGCAAGGTCACAACAAGGTAGATCGTGAAGTCATAGTCCATCTCATTGTATAAGGGGACCGTTCAATAGTCTTATCACAGTGGGGTAGAAGCTGTCCTTAAGTCTGGTGGTACGTGCCCTCAGGCTCCTGTATCTTCTACCCGATAGAAGAGGAGGGAAGAGAGAATGTCCCGGGTGGGTAGGGTCTTTGATTATGCTGGCTGCTTCTCCCAGTAATCTTTGACGCTCTTACTAATCAAGAGCCTATCAACCTCTGCTTTAAATATAGCCAATGACTTGGCCTTCACAGCCGCCTGTGGCAATGAATTCCACAGATTCACCACCCTCTGGCTAAAGAAATTCCTCTTCATCTCTGTTCTAAGGCGATGTCCTCTATTCTGAGGCTCTGCCCTCTAGTTCAAGACTCTACCACTACTGGAAACATCCACTCTATCCAGGCCTTTCAATATTCGGTAGGTTTCAATGAGATACCCCTCATCCTTCTAAACTCCAGCAAGTACTGGCCCACAGCCATCAAACGCTCCTCATACATTAACCCTTTCATTCCAGGGTGTCACGAACCAGCAACAAAAGAAACACACTGAGCATGATTCAGTGTTAAAAACTATTTTATTAATCACTACTTATGATAATACGTAAAATAAAAGTAAAAATGTTAGTATGTTAGAATTCAAAAATGTTAAACCTTGAACATTAACCCCAAAAACTAAACTCTTCGTGTGTGTGTGGCAAAGTCCCAAACTCCAAGTCCAGGAATGGTTCTTAAAGTTCAGTTCCGCAAGCCATAAGGTGAAACATGAGCAAAGGCTTCTTCAACAACCACCGTTGTCTGAAGATAAGACGTAGATGTAGAGAACATAGAGAGAGTAATTACAAAATCCAAATGTTCCACGATGGAACCCAAACGACACTTCAGTGTTTACTCGGTAGTGACTTCCTCACCCCGAAAAGCATCCGAATCGTGGTCGTCCACACAAATACCTGTTTCCTTCTACAGGTCAGCAACAAAGTGAACTCCACCGGATTACTTCCAAATTCCATACATGGATTTCTGTGGCAGACACAGTTATTGTTTCTCATCCATCGATAGAGAACACTAGCAGGCTGGTGTCTCTCTCCCTTCTTCTCTCTCTCTCTTCCTTCGACTGACTTCTTCAACAACGTCATTACGTCCTTTATCTTCTGTTGACGTAAGCACACCAGACAGACAGACAGACAGACAGACACACACACACACACACACACACACACACACACACACACACACACACACACACACACACACACACACACACACAATCTTAAAGGGACTTTCACCGAGTCTGTAACAAGGGATCATTCTTGTAAACCTCCTCTGGACCCTCTCCAATGCCAGCACATCCTTCCTTAGATATGGGGCCCAAAACTGCTCACAATACTCCAAATGTGGTCTGACCAATGCCTTATAAAGCCTCAGCATTACATCCTTGCTCTTATATTCTAGTCCTCTCAAAATGAATGCTAACATTGCATTTGCATTCCTTACTACTGACTGCAAGTTAACCTTTAGGGAATCCTGCACTAGGATTTCCAAATCCCTTTGCACCTCCGATTTCTGAATTCTCTCCCCATTTAGAAAATAGTCTATGCCTTTATTCCTTCTACCAAAATGCATTACCATATACTTCCCTACACTGTATTCCATCTGCCACTTCTTTGCCCATTCTCCCAACCTATCCAAGTCCTTCTGCAGACTCCCTGCTTCCTCAACTCTAACTGCCCCTCCACTTATCTTTGTATCACCCACAGATTTGGCCACAAAGCCATCAATTCCGTCATCCAGATCATTAACATATAACGTGAAAAGTAGCGGACCGAACACCAACCCCTGTGAAACACCACTAGTCACCAGCAGCCAACCAGAAAAGACCCCCTTTATTCCCACTCTTTGCCTTCTACCAGTCAGCCAATCTTCTATCCATGCTAGTACCTTCTCAATAATACCAAAGGCTCCTATCTTGTTCAGCAGCCTCATGTGTGGCACCTTGTCAAAGGCCTTTTGAAAATCCAAGTAAACAACATCCACTGATTGTCCTTTGTCTATCCTGCCTGTTACCTCCTCAAAGAATTACAACAGATTTGTTAGACAAGATCTACCCTTAAGGAAACCATGCTGACTTTGGCCTATTTTATCATGAGCTTCGAAGTACCCCGAAAACTTATCCTTAATAATGGACTCTAACATCTTACCAAACACTGAAGTCAGGCTAAATGGCCTATAAATTCCTGTCTTTTGCCTCCCTCCCTTCTGAAAGGGTGGAGTGACATTTGTGATTTTCAAGTCCTCCAGTACCATTCTTGATTATAGTGATTCTTGAAAGATCACTAATAATGCCTCCACAATCTCTACCTCTTTCAGAACCCTGGGGTGTAGTCCATCTGGTCCAGGTGACTCATCTGCCTTCAGACCTTTCAGTTTCCCAAGCACCTTTTCCTTGGTAATAGCAACTACACTCACTTCTGCCCCCTGAGTCTCTCAAATTTCTGGCATGTTGCTGGTGTCTTCCACAGTGAAGAATGATGCAAAATACTTATTCAGTTCGTCCGCCAAACATTGCTATCTCTCCAGCATCATTTTCCACCGGTCTGATATCCACTCTTGCCTCTCTTTTACTCTTTATACTGTATATCTGAAAAAACTTTTGGTATTCTCTCTTATATTATTGGCTAGCTTACCTTCATATTTCATCATTACTCCCCTTATTGCCTTTTTAGTTGCCTTCTGTTGGTTTTTTAAAGCTTCCCAATCCTCCAGCTTCCCACTAGCATTTGCAATATTTTATGCCCTCTCTTTTGCTTTTATGCTGTCTTTGACTTCCCTTGTCAGCCACGGTTGCCTCATCCTCCTTTTAGAATGCTTCTTCTTCTTTGGGATGTACTGATCCTGCCTCTTCTAAATTACTCCCAGAAACTCCTGCCATTACTGCTATACCATCATCCCTGTTAGGGTCCCCTTGAAATCAACTTTGGCTAGCTCCTTTCTCATGCCTCTGTACTTACCTTTACTCAACTGTAATACCAATCCACCTGATTTCAGCTTCTTCCTCTCAAACTGCAGGGTGAATTCTATCATATTATGATCACTGCCTCCTGAGGGTTCCTTTACCTTAAGCTCCCACCACATTGAGTTGGAAATTCAATGTTGCTGGGTCTAAGTCCTGAAACTTGCTGAGTAACAACCTTGTGGAAGTACTTTCATCAGAAGGACTGC
The DNA here is from genome assembly GCF_009764475.1 of Pristis pectinata. Taxonomy (NCBI): domain Eukaryota; kingdom Metazoa; phylum Chordata; class Chondrichthyes; order Rhinopristiformes; family Pristidae; genus Pristis; species Pristis pectinata. The sequence continues at coordinate 9,395,162 of NC_067414.1, forward strand.
AATAATTCAAAAAAGTGGCTCATCATCTTTTCAAGGTCAATTAGGGAGGGTAAAAAAAATACTGGCCTTGCAGGCAGCACCCACATCTTGAAAAAATGAATAAATAAAAACCTCTAAAATTAAATAATGAACACATCAAATTTCAGACTGTTCATACCTAAAGTCCTGGAAAACTGTCTCTGCTTGTAAATGCTTTACAATAGTTTAGGTTTGCTAGAAGACATCAGTGTGATCAGACCTAGGAACAGGATCAAAACTGATGGCTGTATAATCACTGGCCAATGCATATGAATATAGCAACCAGAAAGCCAACAGACCTGAAAATCATAGACAGATTGTTTTAGGTGACCTCTTCGGCCACCCCTAATAAATTCTCCAGTGTGAAGAGCCAGCACAAAGCTATAGTCAACTTCTGCAGACAGCCCTAAAAAGTGTTCTTCAATCAAAGGGGTAGGATGCCAAGCACAGTCCCTTTCATGTAATTTTCATGGGTGCTTCTGCCTCAAACCTTATGGCTATAAGCCCGTGTTGTTTTTAAGGGAAGCCCTTAAAAGTCCACAGCAATGGTAAAATCTATATTCAAAGTAGCTTTTTGTGCTTTCCCTTCTTGTAGAATGATTCCACATTTGTACATTTAAAATTTAAACAATATTGCACTCCATATGCAATATCAAACATTCCAACATCCAAAGGTCCTGTATGGTGGCATCCCAAAGACATACGATTTGAAATTTTTCTTTTAGGGTAGAAGACATCTGCTAATAAAATGTAGAAACAATGCTAATTAACATTTCAATGTGACTACAGAATAAAAATCTTACTTTATGAAGTTCACTTTGTTTGTATGGATCAGTGAAAACTGGGTCGACTTTGATTGTTATCTGCAGGTTTAAGGCAAAAACAAAGTTTGTTAAAAAAATTCAAAGACAGACGTTATAAAATGTGTTACTTTATTCAATATTTAATCATTGTCTTTCTTTTAAGAAAACGTAGCTGAAATTGGATATCAGTGGAAAGCAACTACTAGCATCATGATGCATAAATATTCTGCCTCCTTTTGACCTGGGCAAGACATATAAAATTCATATTGCAACCTCATTAACATGATTTTAATAATCAACCAGCATTTTTTTTTGCCCATGTGTGAAACTACGGCCAAGTAGCCAACAGCTAGCACTGGCTCAAGTACCACCAGTTAATTTGGAGGTATTGCCTTGTGATTACAAGCTATATGTAAGTCATTCTCAGGTCTTGGTGGCTTAATTGGAAGAGATGGCAGAACACAAATAGCAGAAGGCACCCTGCTCTTCCAACAGCTTTTAATACCTTGGTGGATAAAGTGGTGAAGAGAATGGTCCTCTAAACCCTTTTCAGCCAATAAATCCTTCAACCAGCCATTTGAAGGGAAAGGAGACAAAAACTGAGGTGAATGAAAGAAATCAAGCCCTAAACGCAAAGGTGCAGCTGCACAAGAAGTCACTGATCAAAATCGTTGAATAAATTCAAATCCCATCTCCAACCAACTGCAACACTAGACTCAAGCATACTCAAGGCAATAGTGTCCCTCCTAGTAAAAATCTATTGCTTCTTCAGTTTTACAAACGAGCAAAGGTTACTGCTAAAAGGAGAACAACATCAGGCACATGGGAACACCAGCTCCTGAGGATTCTGTTTGTCCTCCATTTTCTGATCTGTAATTCATTGTCATTTGATTGAAACCCTGGAACAACTTCCCTAATAGGACTGTGGGATTACCTTCTCCACATCGACTGCAATGGTCCTTCAAGACCTTCTCAAAAGCAATTAAAGATGGACAGATGCATCTGCAAGTGGCACATTGGTATGGATGAGATCATACAGGAGTAGCTGACTGAGCCTAAGTTGTCTTTCAGAACAGCCAGCTCAATCAGTAGTAGTGCTACTGGGTGATTGACATCAAAGTCCCTCATCCAGAGTGCATTCTGTTGCCTTGCTACCCTCAGTTCTTCTTCCAAATGGTCCTCAATTTGGTGTATGTATTCAATAGGTCAGGTATGGCAACATGTGATAACTAGCTGATTTCTTTTGCCTCTTTCATTTAATGGGATCCAGAGTACAAACTGGAGTTGATATTGAAGACTCCTATTTACATTTCCACTCATTGCATACCTCTGAAACACTACCTTTTGTGAATATATCATGCAGATGGTTAGTAAAGATATTAGGGTACGGACTGAAATTAAGGTGAGGTTAAAAACCTTTGACAACACCATGGCATTTTATAATTACCTTCTGTTTGGATAATAATTCTGTCACCTTGGCAAACATCTTCCTAAAATATTTCCTGGCAACTTAACCAATTGAAGAGTTCAGGCAATTATCACATTGAGTTGACTTCTCCAAAGCTCTGAAACCTGGAAAAATGTGAATTACAAACATGTGAAGAAAGTACAGGTTGAAACTCTCTAATCTGGCACCCTTCAGACCCGAGTGGTGCTGGACCACAGAAAATCCAGACCGCAGAAATTTTTCCCGATCATCTTCCTCTCAGCAGGAGAACTGTTCTTTATATTTATAGACACTCCCCAGTCACGCAAGGGTTCTGAGAACTGTCCGTATTCCTAGATTTTGTTAAGTCGAAAACACTGTCGACTGAGGTCACTATCAGCTGAGATCACAAAAGTTGAACTGGTAGGTTAATTAGCTACAGATTAGTATAGATCTTAGTTAATTTTAGGTCTTCGTTAGAGTTAGTTACTTAGTATAGACCTGTACTACAGATTCAAAACATCCCAGACTGTGGGAGTTGGTGGACCAGAGAGTTTCAGCCTGTAGAACAAAACCAGAAAATGCTGGAAGCACTCAGCAGGTCAAACAGCATCCTCGAGGAGAGAAGCAAAGTAGATATTTCAGCTGAGGAACACTTCATCAAAACTGGAAAAAATGCAGGCCAAAATTGCCAAAGTGACAATTACTTTTAAATAAAAACAGAAATCAGAGACAGAAAAAAAAGAAATAAATTGAAATAGAAAGGTAGAGCCACATTTGTGAAAAGAGAGAAAAAAGATGGTTGCTGAAATTGTTAAATTCAACATTGAGTCCTGAGGACAGCAATGTGCCCAGACAGAATATGAAGCACGATTCTTTGAAGTTACTTTGGGCATCATTTGAGAAATATAGGAATCCACTCTGACTCCGCAGCTGTAGCTGTATCTTTCAGTTCCAAGTGCTTTTTTTCTCTCTTGTTCCCTAACTACCAGTTTTCAGATTATTTGTTACCTTGATAACATTGGTCTGTTTCCTATCACAGCCATTCCCTCTGCGTCTCCAACCTCGCCAACTTAAAAGCACCATGGTCCCTTTCCTGAAATGTCTCCTCCCATTCGTCTCTCCCCAAACATGCTGCCTGATCTGCTTAATCCTTCCGGATATTGATTTTTTGTTACAGATTTCCAGCATCTAGTTTTTTTGTGCCTGATTTCTGAGAATTTAAGTTTGTTGTCTTTGCCTGTGTAAATACAGTTGTAAACTCGTATTGACCTCAATCTGGAAACCAGCATAAACGGGGTAGATACCAAACAGCCCAGGAGGATCCAGGAAGCAGCTGCATGGGGTATTGAAAATAGCATTGCCAACACAGAGGGTCTTTTCAATCCACCCCCACCCCCAAAGGCTTTAACCCTTGAATTATTGCCCTCAATTCCACCATGTAACTAATTATCCTGGCCAAAACCCTTATCCAATTTTCACAACCCACAATTTACACCAATCTTTAATCATGTCACCCACACTGACCACTGCCCCAGGCCCGACTTCTAAATGCTGTGTGAGACCCCAATGTCTGTCTGTCTGTATGTGTGAGAGACCCCGATGTGTCTGGTTGAGAGATCCTGATATCTTGTTTGTATGTGAGAGAGACGTGTGTGTGTGTGTGAGAGAGAGAGAGACCCTGATATCTGTGTCTGGGTGGGTGTGTGGGAGGGTCAGTCCGTTTCTTCCCGCCCTGCAGCCGGCTGTCAAACGGTGATGAAAATATTTCATTGGTTATACCCGAGTCCTGAAGCCGGCAGCACGGTGAAGGTGCCAAAAGAGCTGCCGACGGTTGGCGGGCGGGGGCGTCGGGCGCGCGGGGTGCGGTTGGCGGGCGGGGGCGTCGGGCGCGCGGGGTGCGGTGGGCGCGCGGGGTGCGGTTGGCGGGCGGGGGCGCCTGGCGCGCGGGGTGCGGTTGGCGGGCGGGGTGGAGTGGGCGCAATTGGCGGGTGGAGGCGAGTTACGAACGGCGCCGAGTTTATGTTCCCTGAAGGCCAGTATCCCCTCATCTTTTAGCTGGTATTTTGAAAGCAAAATGATTTGATCTTTAAAGACGTGCCCTTTTCTGTTGTAAATATAATTTATGGAAGGCATTAACTGCCATTTGATGGGGGGGGGGGGGGGCGGAGAGATAAAAGCATCTTGGAAGTCTGCATATTTCTTAGATCCTGCGCTGAATGTGTTGGGGGAAATGTTTACCATAAAATCTCGGGAGAATTTTGAAAACTAAAATGATGCAATAAATTTTGCACTTTTTTCTCATTTGAATTAAGTCAAAAGGATAAAATCAATGACATCTGTTTGGAAAAACGGTGATCAGACAAATAAAGCCGCCGCTGTGGCTAATTTGAAAATCGCGCTATTAAACTGATTTATTTTCCACTGTTGTCCTTTTCAAACTGCCATTTCCTCCGGTTCAGAGCGCCTCAGCTGGCTGCAGAGCGACCGCACTTGTGTGTGGTCCTGGAAATCACCACCACCCGGTAATTGCTTCCCCCCCCCGCTTAAAGATGCTGCTGGACCTGCTGAGTTCCTCCAGCAGTGTTTCACCTGTAAACACATCTTGGGACGTCGAAATACTACATTTTGGTTAATTTCAATTGCTGCAATGGAGGATGCATTATAATACTGGAGGATAGCTAGTTTCTATAATTTTAATTTCAAAATATACTTTATTCATGAATTCAAAAGCATGTAATACAGAACGTTTGTGTTAACATTTTAATGACAAATTGGAATTGGTTTGTTATTGTCACATGTACTGAGGTACAGTGAAAGACTTGACTTGCATACATTTGGTACAGATCAATTCATTACCCAGTGCATTGAGGTGGTACAGAGTAAAACAATACAGAATGAAGAGTAAAGTGTCACAGCTTCAGAGAAAGTGCACTGCAGGTAGACAATAAGGTGCAAGGTCATAACAAGTTAGATTATGAGGTCAAGAGTCCATCTTATCGTACTATCGTTCAATAGTCTTATAACAGCAGGATAGAAGCTGGCATTAAGCCTGGTGGTACGTGCTCGCAGGCTTTTGTATCTTCTGCCCGATGGGAGAGGGGATAGGAGAGAATGTCCGGGGTGGGAAGGGTCCTTGATTATATTGGCTGCTGTCCCGAGGAAGTGGGAAGTGTAGATTGGTATTGGTTTATTATTGTCACTTGTACCGAGGTACAGTGAAAAACTTATCTTGCATGCCGATCGTACAGGTACAATTCATTACACAGTGCAGTTACATTCAGTTAGTACAGAGTGCATTGACAAAAACAATAACAGTACAGAGTAAAGTGTCACAGCTACAGAGAAAGTGCAGTGCAATAAGGTGCAAGGTCACAATAAGGTAGATCGTGAGGTCAGAGTCCATCTCATCATATAAGGGAACTGTTCAATAGTCTTATCACAGTGGGGTAGAAGCTGTCCTTAAGTCTGGTGGTACGTGCCCTCAGGCTCCTGTATCTTCTGCCTGATGGGAGAGGGGAGAAGAGAGAATGTCCCGACTGGGTGGGGTCTTTGACTATGCTGGCTGCTTTACCGAGGCAGCGAGAAATATAGACAGGGGAGGCTGGTTTCTGTGATGTGCTGAGCTGTGTCCACAACTCCCTGCAGTCAGGTTAGTCCCTTTATTTAATATTAGCATCTCTTCAGCTATCGTTCCTTTGCAATCTTAAAGCAAAAAAGTTCATGGGGTTCTAACATATTTCAAATAATTTGTGTCCAATGGCAACTGGAGTATAGCCCACTGAGGATAGATTTTTTAAAAAAGTAAAATGAAACTGTGTTAGAATATTAATAAGGAATAACATCCAAAAGTCTGGATGATCAGGGTTTTACTGTACTGTACAAAACAGCATTTCCTTCAGAGTCTCTGCCAGCATCTAACGCTGTAACATTATAACAACACAGAGTGGTTGGTCACATGCTGCAGTTCTAAAAGTGGTGCCATCCTGTATGTAGAGTATTACATTTTCTTTTAATAATGAAAAATAGCATTCAAAATAACTGTCTAGCCTCTATGTGCTTTAGCAGAAAGTCTTCCAGATACTTTTGACGATCAACTATTGTTACGTTCGCTCTTCATCAAGAGACAAACTTTGCATGGGTTTAACATCTGAACATTATTTGAAACAACACCAGCTGGCTTGCTTTCCCTCTGTTTTTACAGCCACTTCCTGTTCCCCCATGTGACCCCTTGCATTGTCTACTGGGAACTGTAGTTCTTTATTATAACTACATAATAACACCTCTTCCCCCTTAAAGAAAAACAAACACAATACTTTGTCATTATAAACCTGCCAAGAACCCTTGTCCACTCAGCAGCTTTCAATGAGTCTCTGAGGTGGCTTAATGGTCCTTTTTGGTCTGGTACTTGTTTTCGCAGGTGTGTTGCTTTCATTTGCTGCATTACCATTGGTGTTTTCCTGGGAACTCTGGTCCACATATTCACTTTCTCCATATGCTGGCCCCTTTGGTGTACTGACAGGGGACGGGTCACAGCCATGGGTTGGAGCCTGTGGTCGTAGATCCACACGGTTCCTCCCCAGAGGAGTCCCTCGCTCCGTCTGGATCTGGTATGAATGTGGATTTACTTCCTCTTGTACAACTCCTTGCATGGATCATGTGCCAGAATCATGATCTCGGATTCGCACTTGATCCCCAGGCTTCAAGACTGGTCGGCTTTTCACTGTCTTGTCGTGATTCTGTTTCTGTTTTTCTTTCCCTTCCTCTTTAGCCTGTTTGACCTTGTGTGCTCCTTCAGGTGTCAACAGGTTTTCATGTATTGGAAGATTAGTGCGTATGCGTTGACCCATCAGCATTTGGGCTGGTGAAAGGCCGTTCTGCAGCGGCACACTTCTGTAAATCATTAGACTTCTGTGGAAATCCTCTCATCCATCTTGCGCTTTCTTCATGAGGCCCTTCACCACCTTAACTGAACTCTCTGCTAGGCCATTAGATTTTGGGTGATGTGGGCTTGAGGTTATATGTCGAAACCCCCAAATATTGGCAAAGGATTCAAATTCACAGCTTGAAAATTGTGGATCATTGTCTGATACTATTTCACATGGAACTCCATGCCTCGCAAACACAGCTTTCAGGATCGTGATAACTCCTTTGCTGGATGTTGATTGCAGTATCGCAACCTCTGGGTAACTGGAAAAGTGGTCTGTTACAACAATATGGCTCTTCCCATTACAGTCAAACAAATCCACTCCAACTTTGAAATACGGCCTGTCCGGTGCAGGGTGTGGTGTAAGTGGTTCTGCTGGCTGCTTTGGTCTGTAGGTGAGGCATATTTCACATGAAGCAGTGGTCCAGCTGATGTCTTGGTTCACTCTCAATTCCACCATCAATTCACGTGGTCTATGTTTACATTTTTCCTCCCCAAGATGCCCTTTGTGTATCTTCTAGAGCATCTCCTTGCGTAGTGACACTGGAATCACAAACCTGTTCCCTTTGAAGACCATATCTTTCACTACTGACAGTTCAGCTCTGCATGCCCAATAATCCCAAATACACATTGGACAGTCATCCTTTGCTGCTGGCCATCCTTTCATACTGTATGCTGTATCCTTAAGTACTTTCATTGTTTCATCTGCCTCCGCTGCTTTCCTAATCTGTTCTGTTCTATCCAGAGATACTGGAAGAGAGATGACAATCATGTCAACATAGGCCTGTATATCTGCATTAACCTGTTGGTCACACTTTTCTGGCTTGTCGACTGCTCGAGACAGCGCATCAGCAGCAAACATATATTTTCCCATTGTGTAGATCATCTTCACGTCATATTTCTGCAGCCTTACCAACATGCGCTGTATCCTCATGGGACAGTCATTCAGTGGTTTGGACATAATTGAGACCAATGGTTTATGGTCTGTTTCCACTTCAATAGCTTGCCCATAGATGTACTGATGGAACCTTTCACATGCATATGTACTGGCAAGAAGCTCTTTTTCTATCTGTGCATAGTTGGCTTCTGCACTTGTTAAAGTCCTTGATGCATAGGCCACAGGTTGCCATGTGCCATCATGCTGCTGCAGTAGTACTGATCCAAGGCCATGCCAGGACGCATCAGCTGATATCCTGAGACACATTTCCGGATCATAAAACTTCGGCACGGGCTCTTCAGTTAGGACCCTTTTCAACGTCTGGAAACACTCTTCTTGCTTATGAGACCAAATCCATTCATTTTGTTGCTCAAGGAGTGACCTAAGTGGTGCTGACACTGTTGACAGTCAAGGGATGAACTTAGCCAGGTAAGTCACCATCCCTAAGAAACGCCTCACCTCCTCTTTGTTTTGAGGCCTCTCCATGTTTTTAATGGCTGACGTCTTTCTTGGGTCAGGCTTCACTCTCTCTTGAGATATGACGTCTCCTATGAAGATCACTGTCTTAACACCAAACTCACATTTCTCTTTATTTAATTTCAAATTGACATTCCTTGTCACATCAAGCACTTGGCTCAGTCGAGTATCATGTTCCTTCTTGGTGGACCCCCAGATGGTGATGTCATCCATCATGGTCTCGACACCAGGTATGCCCTCAAAAACCATGTAGATGGTTTTATGGTAGACTTCTGGTGCGGACAGGATCCCATATGGCAGCCGAAGATAGCGATATCTTCCCTGTGGTGTGTTAAAAGTACACAGTCTGGAACTTGCCTCATCAAGCTTCATCTGCCAAAACCCAGACGATGCGATGTGCTTGCTAAACCATTTGGCAACTGAAAACCGGGACATGATCTCTTCCCATGTTGGCAATTTAAAATGCTCTCTCTTGATGGCTTTATTGAGATCTCTTGGGTCTAGACATATCCACAATGCTCCATTTTTCTTTTGTACAATGACCAGTGAACTCACCCAATCTGTTGGTTTTTCAATTTTCTGTGTGGCATTCATCCGTTCCACGCATGCCATCCGTTCTTGTTTAAGTTTATCTCAAAGTTGAAACTGAACTTTCCTGCATGCATGGACAACAGGAGCCACTGCCTCATCTATGTGAATTTTGTGTACACCAGGTAAGCATCCGAGCCCCTCAAAAACATCTGCATACTCTTCCATGAGTGTTGTGTGGTCATCTTTGGTATGTGAAGCTACTATGAAAACTCTTTTCACTAGGTTGAGCTTTTCACATGCACTCAGACCTAATATTGGCTGTACTCTCTTTTCTACAATCAGTAGCTGTGATTTTAAGTGCTGCCCCTTGTGCTTGAAGGTCACCATACAGCCCCTTTTTACTGCAACTTTCTCTCCAGTTTAGCCTGTCACTTTTAACTTCACAGGGTAAATCTTACTCTTTACTGTGAGAGTCTTATAATCATCCATGGATAACAGATTCACCTGAGCTCCAGTGTCAAGCTTAAATGGAATTACTGTCTCATTCACAGTTACTGGAACAATCCATTCTATTTTACCAGCAGCCACAGTCTGTACAGAATCCACAAAGAATTCCTCCATTTCCTCAACAACTGTGTGTACCTTTCTCTTGTTAGCCCCAGCTTTGCAGCACCTTGCAAAGTGATTCTTCTTCCCACAGCTATTGCAGGACTTCCCATAAGCAGGACATATCCTTGGAATGTGTCTACCTCCATGTCTGCTGCACTTGCTGTTTGAGCCTTCCTCTTTGCTTTGCTGTTGCTTTCAGAAATGACTTGGGAGCTGCTTCTCTGTTTTCACAGCATGCACTGTTGTGTCTGCCCTGTGCAGCTCCTTAGCTTGTGCTCGTGTGGTTTCTGCTGACCTACACATATTCACCGCCTTTTCCAGGGTCAACTCTTTTTCACGCAACAGTCTTTCTCTGAGTCCATTATCTGGAATTCCACAAACTATTCTGTCTTTAACTAGTGAGTTTCTCAAATCTCCAAATTCACAAGACTTACTCAGTGTGTGAAGCTCAGCTAAGTATTGGTCGAAGCTAACACTTTGTTTCTGGCCACAGGAAAAAAATTTATATTTCTCAAATGGGATAAAATACTCCTCAAATTTTTTCATCAAAGTGCCCAACTCAAAAGCTGTCTCATCAATTTGAAATAATTTGTTATAGATGTCCAAAGCATCTTTGCCAATCATGTGCAGAAAAATAGGTGCTTTCCATTTTTCATCGTTTCCACCCACTCCACTAGCATCTAAATATATGTTGAATCGCAGTTTGAAGCATTTCCAATTATTGGTTAGATTGCCGGTAAACCGCATAGGCATGGGAGGACTTAGCTTATCAATAACAGGAACTCTTGGCCTCTCACCTGAATCTCTCTTGGCAAATCCGGTGACTGCTGAACTTCAGGAACAATGTGCTCCCTCACCACACCGGCCAGCTTTTTCTCCGTCTTATTGAAGCTTTTCCTTCAAACTCATTGAGTCTCTTTCTCAATTGCACACAGTATTCATCTACTCTCCTGTTCAGACCTCACACCAACTTCTGACACCATGTTATGTTTGTTCTTCATCAAGAGACAAACTTCGCGTGGGTTTAACATCTGAACATTTTATTAACCAACACCAGCTGGCTTGCTTTCCCTCTGTTTTTACAGCCACTTCCTGTTCCCCCATGTGACCCCTTGCATTGCCTTCTGGGAACTATAGTTCTTTATTATAACTACATAATAACACAACTATCTTTCCCAGATTTGGCCTGAACTGGTTGTGGTTCACTGTTGTTGAGCTGTGATATACCTGCTCCCCAGGGTTAATTGTGCATCCCCCCTGTATCTCCATCTGTCAATGAAGCCCCTTTGGTGGTTTCCCTGAGATGGCATCTGTTTCCTTGATATGGAACATCTTCATATGATCTCTGGTGTGGTATGTGTTGAGTCACCACTGTTGAATGTTTCTAGAGGTTGGAAGCACGGGCAGGCTTGCTGCTGGAGCCTGGGGCAGGTTTGTGGTTGGTGCTGGGACCTGGGAATGTGGCCAGGAATAAGTGTGTGGCTGGAGCCAGGGGCCAGGTATGCAGCTGTGATTGGGAAGGGGAGACTGATCATGGGCAGGAGGGTAGAAAAGTGCAGTGAGAAGTGAAGAGGAAGGCAGTGCTCAAAGGCTCTTGTGCCTGAACTCACATGTATGCAAGTCTGTAAGTGTGCAATTGTGTGTGTGAGAGAGCATAAGTGCATGTGTGAGCATTAATACCAATGCAGCAGAGTCATCTTGGTCCCCCTTACCACTGGATCAAGTCATTGTTCTGTCTAGTCCCTATGATACCTGGTGAGTACCACCTATCCTACATTAAGAGAATTTATGCACAGGCAGCTTCTACTCCACAGGATTAAAACAGCCCATGCTTACTTGCAGCAAGACCAAGACAACATGAGCAAATCAGAGGCTGGGTATCCTGTGGAGAATGACTCACCTCACATTCCAAAGCATTTTCACTATCTGCAAGGCACAAATGTAATGGAATGCTCTTCTTGCCTGGACAAGTGTCTCTCCAACAACTCTCAAGAAGTCTGCTTGATTGGTACAGCATCCACCACCCTAAACATTCATTTCTTCCACCACTGGTACAGAGTGGCTGCAGTATGAATCACCTACAAATTGCACTGCAGGTACACATTTAAGCTACTGTGGCAGCACCTACCACCTATACCACCAAGGAGGGGAGAGGCTCATAGGGACACCACTGCCTCCAAATTGTACATCATCCTTAGTTGGAAATAAATTGTCCTTCCTTCATCTTCACTAGATCCCAGTCCTGGAATTCCCAATCCAACAACACTTTTGGGAGTATTTTCACCAGAACAACTGCAGTGGTTCAAAAAGGCGGATTGCCGCCATCTACCCAAGGACAATCAAGAATGGGGAACAAATGCTGGCCTGGTCCTGAAAGTGAATATAAAAAAAAACTTCTAATAATTAAATTCAAGAAAAACAACCATTGATCTTTCCTGGTAGTAAAAATCTACTTAAAATTTCAGTGCAGTATTCCAACATAATGTTTTATTAGTTGAAAATTGTATTCAGCTGCGAAGATAAGTCTAATTGGGCATGTCTGTTGGTGTTATAGTACAAATCCTGGTGCTAACCTTTAACACTTTCTCTTTGAGAGGACCGTTGTAGTCTCTCAATGCAATTCTTCACAGAAACTTGAAAAGATCAGAAAACAGGATGATTTTGTAAGAGGTAATGGAGACTGACTAGTGGATTACACTTATGCTTTGCTAGTGAATTAATATAGCACAGCAAATGACTGACGACATGTCATCTTTCAAGTTTAATTGTTAAACTTCAATTTTGGTACAATATTACCTAATAGTTATTACTAGTATGGCTTATTGTAAGTTATTTGTCCTTTTATCAATATCCCAGCCTCTCCAACAGTTCAACAGTAAACCGCAAGAATCATGAATAGTTATTTAAAATTTTAATTTGAACAAATTAGCAAAATTCATGTGAATGGAGACTTGTTATTTTGTCTTATTTTCAATGCTATTTGGCTGGAATGTAATATTGAATAGCAATGTGAGCTTTGCTCTTGATTTATTTCAATTGGCATCAGACAACTATCTCATTGTCGGTTATAATTTGCCTGAAATGGCCACTCTGTATGTATAAAAATAAAGTACTATTCTTTTGGCTGCATTGTGTTGCCTTCTTTGATCCCACAGAAGCTTGGAGAAAGAACTGATCTTCTTGTTGTGGTAGAATCCAACTTGATAAATGTAGTAAGTGAAATGAACCAGCTCTTCCAGGGTGGCTAAAGTGTTTTTTCTCCCTCCAGCTTTTTATCAGCATTGTTTGACTGAAGTTTAACCAAATTACTTATGTGAACTTCAAGATTATTTTCAGATCCGCATAGCTACGCTTGATAATAAGATTTTACCTGAATGAAAATCATAAAACAAACTGCAGATGCTGGAAATCTGAAATAAAAACAGAAAATGCTGGAAACACTCAGCAGGACAGGAGCATTGTAGAAAACGAAACAGAGTTTGTGTCTCAGGTCTGAAACCCTTTATTAGAACTTCCCCAGTTCTATTTTTTTAAATTTCCGATTTTATCTGAAGTTCAATATTACAACGTTCCATGCTTGGAATAAGACACCTTGGACAGAAGTGATCTTCATCTCATGATGACCTGAATTTTTTATATTCCTTACGAGTTTGTTCTCATATTCTATTTCCCTCTTATCAATTTTTGATCATACTTTGATGGTTTCTATACCTTACCCATATCTCAGGCTTACTACTTTTCTTACCAGCTTCATAAGCTTCTTGCTTTCATCTAACATGATCCTTTGGTTAGCTACTGATGAATGTCTTTGAGTTTTTTTTGGTGGTTTGTATATTCATTGAGAAAAGAAATATTATGTCTTATTTCACAAGAGAGACTGGAGACTGTAGATGCTTGAAATCTGGAGCAACGGAGGGAAATGAACAGTTGACAACTCGAGTCAAACATCGACTGTCCATTTCCCCTAGAGCTGCTGCCTGGCCCACTGAGTTCCTCCAGCATTTTGTGTGTTACTTGTTTCCCCTTTTTAATGATTCAATTTGGTGCCCAGCCCCTAACCAAACATGTATAAACCTTCTCCAGAAATCTCAAAACATTTTACCAGGAGGACATTGGCTCCGGCTTCATTGAGGTGGAATCAGAATCAGGTTTATTATCACTGACATATGTTGTGAAATTTGTTGTTTGCGGCAGCAGTACAGTGCAAGACAAAAATCACTATAAGTTATAAAAATAGTACAAGAGGAATAATGAGGTACTGTTCATGGGTTCATGGACTGTTCAGAAATCTGATGGCGGAGGTGAAGAAGCTGTTCCTAAAACGTTGAGTGTGGGTCTTCAAGCTCCTGTACCACCTCCCTGATTGTAATAACTCAAAGAAGGCGCACCCCGATGGTCAGGGTCCTTAATGATAAATGCCACCTTCTTGAAACACCGGCTCTTGAAGATGTCCTCAATGGCAGAGAGGGTTTTGCCCATGATGGAGCTGGCTGAGTCTACAACCCTCGCAGCCTCTTTCAATCCTATGCATGGAGCCTCCATACCTGCTGGTGTTGCAACCGGCCACAGTGCTCTCCACCGTACATCTGTAGAAATTTGCAAGAGCCTTTGGTGATATCCCAAATCTCCTCAAGCTCCTAACGAAGTAGAGTCACTGGTGTGCCTTCTTTGTGATTGCATCAATGTGTTGGGCCCAATATATCCATCATTTCCTGGCCCAGAACTGAAACCAAAAATTCAAGGAACCCTGAAACCTCTCCTGTATTATTTCTACAGTTGTATGTTATTTGTCTTATCTACTATTTTTATGTTAATTTATTTATAGTATTGGGAGTTATCTAAAGTTTACTCCCCTGGGAGTAAATAAGTTTGTCTTTGGCTACTATAGGACTTCAAGCCCTTTACTTCCTGTGCTATTGGTTCCCACATGAAACATGACTTTTGCCTGTTCCCTGTCCTTTCATTATAATGTCTCTGACACCATGAAGTAAATACACCATGCAGGACTCATGAAAGTGGTTGCAGCATTATACCTACTGTCCCAGAATAACAATTTCTGATGAATGTTGCAATAATATTCTTTGCTGTCTCTGCTTACCCCCACTTTCACCCCACACTCATGTGGCCCAGTGACATGCTTCCATCTGCACTCCTATAAAGATAAGAACAGAGAATGCCAGTCATTGAATTGCACTGTAATTTGTTCCTGCACTACATGCTTCATTCTCCAGTGCCAGATGCCCATTCACTTCTGCTCTGGAGCTCACTGTGTCTATGGGGTGAATGTCTTCTGAAATGTACGATCCAAGACATTTTTAGTTCCCAACCATGAATTCAGCTGCTCCTCAAGCTCAGAAACTCTGAGCTCAAGTTCACTCAACTTGGCACACTTCCAGCTCACATGGTTATTCACAGCACATGAGGTATCCTAAAATTGCCATGTCACTGATTTGTCTCTTTTGTCCAAGTACATCTTCAATCCATTATCACTTAATTTAAATACATAATATGTACCAGATTCATATTTCATTCAATGCTGAGTCATTTGAGTGTTTGCAACTTGGTTTATTTTTCCAATTGATGTTTATTCTATCAAAATTTCCTCAATGTGTACATTTATTATGTATCTGTAATTTTTCAATTTATGTGCTGCTGTGACATCATTTCAGTTTTTCTCCCTGAGTTTGGTGCTGCTCTCTGCTATTCTGTTCTGGTTTGCACTGTATTTAATGCTCCACATGACTCCCACAATCCTCTCTTCCCTTATCTCTACCCCTGTGCTCCTCACTTCTCCCCTGATACTTTGCATATCTCTTGAGCTGATAAGGTAGGGTTCATTAGGGAGTATCCTGGCTTCTCTTTGATGCTTGTGTTCTGCTTTGTGTTGTCTTCCTCATTTCTCAAGATGACATGACAATGGACGATGACTGTAGTCGTGGAAATAGACCATAAAATGTAGACACAAGAGATTGTAGATGCTGGAATCTGGAGCAAAAAGTGAGCTGCTGGAGGAACTCGGCGGGACAGGAAGTGGAGAGTCGACATTGCAGGTTGAGACTCTTCATCTGGACTGAAAGAGTCATGGGGAGATAGCCAGTATAAAGAGGCGAGTGGGGAGGGGTGATGCAAGAGCTGGCCCAGAGAGAAAAGGACAAAGGGCAAGTCGAGCACCTGCGCTCTATCAGCAATGGCCATCTGGAAGTCTCAACTGCTAGCCATTTTAATTCCCCTTCCCATTCCCACACTGACCTGTCTATCCTCCATCTCTTCCACTGCCAGGGTGAGGCCAAATTCAATTTAGAAGAACAGTGCCTCATATTCCACTTGGGTAGTCTACAACCCAGCGATATGAATATTGAATTCTCCCAATTTAGGTGACCTGCTCCCCCTCTCTTTCTCCCCTTTCTCTCTCCTGATCTACCCATGTCCTCTCATACACACCCTTCTTTCCAAACCCCCCACCCCCAGCCACCTATCACCCAGTTCTTTTCCTCTCTTCCATCTCCTTCATCTGCCCATCACCCACAATGGGTCCCCTCACCCTGCCCCCCACTGTTCCCATCTGCCCACTGTCCCTCTCTTATTTGGTTCTGCACTTCATGTTTCTTTCCTATCAGATTCGATAATCTGCAACTCTTTGTTGCCTCCATCTATCACCTCCCAGCCTTTGTTGCTATCTCCACCATTCCTTTCCCACCTGACTCTGTCTGCCAATCAACGTCCTCACCTGGATCCACCTCTCGCTTACCAGCTCATGCCCCACCCTCACCTCTTTATAGTAGCTATCTCCCCTTCAATCCAAATGAAAGGTCTCAACCCGAAATGTTAATTGTCATTTCCCTCCACGGATGCTACCTGACCCACTGAGTGCCTCCAGCAGCACACTTTTTGCTTTACGTCACAAAATGTGTCAGACTGGTATGTTAGAATCCACCTTTATTACTCCTCAAGAAAATCAGAAATATGCCAAGAACCTTGAGATATGGGCAAATATCATCCTGGCAATAAAACCTTTAAATTTTGAGATTTCACCAGCATTAACCTATACTGGCTGATCACTGCGCCTCTTTAACCTGTTTATGTTAAACAGTGTAATGAGGTTATAAATACCACAGAGGCTTTCACTTATATGGTGCCTTTAACATATAAAAATGTGTCAAGGAACCTCCCAGAGGTTCAAATAACAAATGGACCTCAAGCCAAGAGAAAATGTTAAGAGAGGTGAACAAGTGCTTGATCAAAGAAATGAATTTTAAGGAAATTTGTGGATTCCAACTGCTGCTCCTGTGAGATAAACTAATCCAGCACACAAGGAAACTCCTCGAAAAGCTTAATTTAATTATTTTATTTTGCTACCTGCGTTCAAGATTTAGCTAACCCCAGCAATAAAATTTTTGAAGTATGAAATGCAGGAGTGATGCATAATATGCAGTTGATTTGTAATCAGGTCTGTTACATCATTCACCCACAGTCAAAATTACTTTCTGTAGTTCTATTTTGCATGGTATGTACCCTGCCGTTCAATTAAAATCCATATTCATTTTGCACTTTTTAATGCAGTGAAGAAATATAATCAGGGAACAAAACAAAGGTTTTCAGAAGCATTTTACTGGAGGTTAGATTGCTGGAGCAGTTTAGCAAGAAAATTCCACAGCTTGAGACGTAAATGGTTGACTAATACTGAGGCACAAGAATTGGGGTTGGACAAGAGACCAGAGTTTGAGGATTGCAGAGAACTGAGTGAATCAAGGGTTGGAGGAGATTACCGAGATAGAAAGGGGTGAATCTTAAGGGATTTGAATGTGAGCTGATCACATGGCTGATAGGTGAGTGGAAACTGATTCAAGTCAGGATATACTTAACAAAGTGCTTGTCATTATTATTGGCACAATCTGACTGGATAGGTGCTGAAATGAATTTAGAACAACAACTGAAAGTAAAGACTAACTTGTTTTGAAAACTGAGTTATATGTGCACAGACTACATAAAATGAAATGTAGATGGCAACTTCAAAGGTCAATTGTGTCTTTCAATTACTTCAGGAGTATTAGTTGTTAAAGGTAAAAGGAATTCAAAATAAAATAATTAAATTTAACTTTTATGGAAGTTTTCTCAAGTTCTGAATTAGGTTACATCAATGGTAGAAGGGTTGGGAGCAACAGAAGTCACATTTATCCTCGGCAACAAAAACAAGAAAGGTGAAAACCCAGTTAAGTTTCCACCTGTGACAGTTATCCAGCCATAGCCTCAGACGTACATTGAGGCTGAGCAAATTGTGGTGGTGAAAGTGTGCCTATGTTCACTCACTTTGAAACTCTCATCCATATTTTTCAAATTTTTCTGCAGTCTCGCTCCTCCATATCTCTATAAGTTCCTCCTGCCTGACAATTATTGGAGATTTCTGTGCTGCTTGAATTCTGGCCACTTGCATATTTCTGATTTTTATTCCCTCAACCTTGGTAACCTTGCCATCAGCAGTCAAGGCCCCTAGATCTGAAATTCCTGCCCTAAACGTCTACCTCTGCTCCTAAGAAAAAACTTTAGGTAACCTGCTCTAATGTCACCTTGTATGATTTAGTTTAAATTTTGATAACACTCTCGCAAACCAGCTCAGAAGGTTTTATCATGTTGCAGGCACTATATAATGTCATAAGTGCAAGCATTATAGAATGGAATCTTGTACTTAGGCGGTAATGGAGCACATCCCACCATCAAAGAAGTTCTATTGAAGGAAAACCTGACCTGGATTTCCTCCATTATTACTGTCCATCATACCAAGTAATATGTTGGTTTTTGAAGATGATGTTCTCAAATTTGCCAATTTGTTTTCTTCCCAGTCCACTTTTAGGTCACCAGGATCTCAAACCATCTCACGTAAATGGAATCCAGAGGGATGCTGCAAATCCCTTTAACTCATTTCCCCAAATTAACACTACCATTTAGGTGGTACAGCGATATCGCAGCAAGATAACTGTAAGGCAGAAAATACATTGAGCGGGCAGTTTTGGTAAAACGAAGACCAGACTCCTGAACAGACAGTCTTCCTTCACAGCAAGAGGTAACCAGGTGAACAGAGAAAATAACACAAGGATGTTTTCAAAGTCTCCTTTAAAAACTGTGACATTCCCATTGACTCATGAGAATTCCTGGCCTATAATACTCAAACATGGAAAAGGAGCATTCGGGATGGTGACAGCGACACGAGGAAGACCAGAGTAAAGAGTGGAAGGGGTGCACCGCTTCTGCCCCCCACCTGATCCCTCAAGCACTTCCTGCCCCACCTATGGTAGTCTAGAGTTCTCACATTGGCCTCATCAGCCACCTCAGAACCTACAGAACTAGAATGGAAGCAAATAAGCCTTGACCCTGAGGGACTGCCTAGGAAGGGACGACTACATTGCTTGCATATCACTTACTCCCTTTAACACTTCAAAGATTCAGTCAAATCCATCTGAGGAAATTGGCACAAACCATTTGTCATTCATCACCATAGGGGTAATTTATAATGGTGTGAGTCAAGGGACTAATAGTGAAGCTTGCAAACAATGCAATACTTATTAGGTACTCACTTATTTAAGAAGCCCTGCTTCTTAAAACTGAATCAATTGCTTTCATCTGGTTAAAAGGAGATGAGATTCTGTATAAACCCCATCACAATTTTTGAGGTAATTACTCAGTGGAGATGTCTTTTTCCAATAAATGTTCAGTATTACTATTTCCTGCTTCAGGCAGCCAAGTTGTTTTAACATCATTCTCAATCAGCCCTGCTTTGTGAACATGGATATCCTAGTGAAAATTCCTCTGTTGTGATGATGAGAATAAGGAGGATTGAAGTGCAGATGTGGCTAGTAAATTCCACTCACTTGTCCATCACCTTAGTCACCTGCCTAAAAACATTTTCGCTGCATCATTGTGGGATAGATGTTCCTTAATCATAATTGTTTTGAAAGCAGGGCATCTAAGATCAGTTGAGGGGCTTGTTTGTCCCCACTCCATGGAACATTGGAACTTCCTTCCACTCTGGCTGCTCCTGTTCCCTAATGATTAGTGCTTCAATATAGAACATAGAACAGAAGAGCACAGGAACAGGCCCTTTGACCCACCAAGTCTGTGCTGACCATGATGCCAACCAAACTAATCTCATCTGCATGCACATGGTCTGTATACCTCTATTCCCTGCCTGTTAATGACTGTCTAAACATCTCTTAAACATTGCGATTGTATCTGCTTCTATTACCTCCGCTGGCAGCGTATTCCAGACATCTATCACTCTGTGTAAAAAACTTGTCTTGCAAATCTCCTTTAAACTTTACCCCTCTCATTTAAACCTATGTATTCTAGTACTTGACATTTCCACCCTGGGAAAAAGGCTCTGACTATCAACCCTCTCTACGCTTCTCAAAATGTTGTATCCTTTTATCAGGTTGCCTCTTAGTTTCTGGTGCTCCAGAGAAAACAATCCAATTTTGTCAAATCTCTCCTTAGAGCTAATACACTCCAATCCAGGCAACATTCTGGTGAAACTCTTCTGCACTCTGTCTGAAGCTGCCACATCCTTCCTGTAGTGTGGTGACCAGAACAGCACACCGTACTTCAAATGTGGCCTAACCAAAGTACTATACAGTTGCAACATGCTTCCCAACTTTTATATTCAATAAAGGCAAGCATGCCATAACACCTTCTTTGCCACCCTATCCATTTGTGTTGCCACTTTCAGGGAGATATGGACTTGTACTCCAAGATTCCTCTGTACAACAATGCTCCTAAGAGTCCTGCCATCAACTGTACACTTTTTTCTTGGATTTGACCACCTGAAATGCCTCACCTCATACTTGTCCAGATTAACTTCCATCGGCCATCTCTCTGCCCGAATTTACACTGATCTATGTTCTGCTGTATCCTTTGACAAGCTTCCTCACGATCCACAACTTCACCAATTTTCATGTCATCTGCCAAACTTACCATCAGGTCACATACCTTTTCATCCAAATCATTAATATGTTTTACAAACAACTCTGATCCTTGCAGAAAACCACCGGTCACAGACCTCCAGTCAGAAAAACACTCCTCCACCATTTCCCTCTGTCTTCTATGACCAGCCAATTTTGAATCCAGTTTACCAACTCACTGTGAATCCCATGTGACTTAATCTTCTGAACCAGCCTAGGGACCTTGTCAAATGAGGGACCTTGTCAATGTTTTTCTAAAGTTCATGTAGATATCCACATCCGTACCCTCATCAATCATCTTTGTCACTTCCTTAAGAAAATCAAATTTGTGAGACAGTACCTCCCCCACACAAAAAACATATTGACTATCCTTGTTTTTCCAAATGCAAGTAAAACCTATCCCTAAAACCTTCTCCAGTAATTTCCCTACCATTGATGTAAGGCTCACCAGCCTATAATTTCCTGATTTGTCTCTGTTGCCCAATGAACAACATTGACTATTTAGTCTTCTGTTAGATCTCTGTTAAGGCCCTAGCTGTCTCCTCCTTTGCTTCCGGCAGTATCCTGGGATCAATCCCATCAACCCCCTGGGGACATTCAACTTAATGTTTTTCAAGACAACCCGACACCTCCTCCTTCTTAATATCAACAAATCGCTCTCTCATATCACCATCATTATGTCCTTCTCCCTGGTGAATACACATTAAGGATCTTTTGTTAGTTACTACTGAGTGAAGCCATGAAGTATTTGATGAGGATGAGTGTGAAATTGGGAATGTGAGTTTGGCAGCTGATGAAAATGCCTGGGAGGTGGTCATCAACTCTCTTCCTCTGATATACACAGGCCAATATAGAAAGAGAATTATAGGCAGGTAGTAGAATGAAAGTCTTCTAATTGGAACTGGATAGATATTGGCCTCAAAGTACATTGTTTGTTCTTGTGATTACTTTGGATCTGCCATATGTGACAGTTCTTGTCATGGTGCTGACAATTCGTACATCTCTTCACTCAGCCTACACAATGCTTCTGAAATTTTATTGAGAATCAAACGATCTTCTCCCCATCACTTAGCTAGTAATATTTCATCTTAGCCCAAGACTGGCATTCTCTATTTATAAAATCCAAAATGCCAAAATTACTTTTGTTTCAGTGTCCCACACCCACAACATCTGCAAATTATGTACTTAGACCACAATGAGTTATCTACTTTAGAAAGGGAGAGAGACAGCCCACTTTCAATGACTGAATCAAGAAATGCATCAGCTTTTTGTTTGAAATTAGCTACGGAATTGAAGTTTCCAAATATTTGGGTATCAGTGAAACTCCTTTGTTTGTACAATAGAGCCAACACATGCAATTAATTTAATACCAAACGTTATTTTGTTCAATTGTGCAACAGATTTTTTGTCCCTGGCTGTCAGTCTACTTCCTGTCTTCCTGTTAATGTCTATACTTGTCTGTAGAGTCTGCAACCCATGAAGAACACAACAATGATGTAATATGTTTATGGATCAACTCACTATAGTGGAGATAATCCTTGGTCTGGGTGCATAAAGTTCTTGTTTCACTCCTTGAAAATGTCCAGTCTTCCTTTTGATAGTAGGTGACACCATAGTATAAAGTTGTAAATGTCTCCAGAGACTTGTGAGCAAGTAATCTAGATCAAAACCTCGGAACAAAATTGAGGGAGTTCTTCACTCCAGCAGTTGCTGTCTCTTGGATAAAGTGGACATAAATGATCTCCCATTTCAAAGACAAGCATTATTTCTCAACAAAAAGCAACAGAAGTTTATCTGGTCATTACCATTTTGCTGAATAGGGGACCTTATTGTGCACAAATTGCCTGCCACATTTACAACAGTAACTCCATTTCTAAACAATATTTCACTCACTCTGAAGAATCATAGTACATTCTGAAGTCTTGAAAGCCACTTTTCAAAAGCAAGCTTTTTAAAAAAATTTAATCTGCCTGAAATTGTTTCCTTAAAACTGTGCAATTAGATTTGCTCAAAAGTCCATGCTTTTTTGACAAAGGTAAATTAGAGCTCTAACATCAAATGAATAGCACCTCAACAGCAAGAACCTATTTTACTTCTTGTTCTGATATCACTTTGTGGTTCAATCGATAAAAGTACTCTCTCTGAGATAACCAAAATAATAGAGCTTTTGTATTCTCCCTTAGGAAAACCATAGGAAATCAAACCAGTATTTTTCAAAAAAGGATAAAAAAAACCCTTAAATTCAATGGATGAATCAATTTTTTGGAAAAATCTTAAAAATGATTTTAAGGGATGTAGTGGTCAGACAGCTGGCGAAGCAGAGCTGAATGGGATTGAGAGCAAGATTAGGACCTACAAAGCCTTGAGCCTGAACCCAATTCAGTGGCATCAGGGATGTTCAAATCTTTGTGCACAGAAAGCCATTTTAGAAATTATTGGCAGCACTTCCGTCCATATGATTTGTTAGTGCATGGTGTTCACTGGGTCTGCCCACTGACATCAAATGACTCTGGGTAGGCATTAGACAAAGCTGTCATGAAATTCTGTAGTGCAGCTAACTTGCAGACAGTGTGGGACTCCATCTCTGAAGTAGGCCTTAGCCACAGGGTTGATGCCTGCTTTGAAGTTAGTTAATGAGCCTGTACTTATCTGGGTCACCGTCAGAATGTATGGGTTGACCATCTTCCTCCAACTAGTTGTTTTTAGTATTCCTGCATTACTGATCCTGTCAACCACAATTCACCCACTACCTTACTGACCGATTTCTTCTTCTCCGATCACATGTCCAATTTTCCCCAACTCATCTGTCTGACTTCCCTCCCAATCATCTATCCAACTTCTTCCCTGGTCATGTATCTGACGTCCCCCCCAAACCATCTGTCCTGTTTCCCCCTCAACTATCTGTCTGACTCTCCCCCATCCCCCTGTCATCTCTGACATCCCCCCAGTCATCTGTCCAACTCTCCCAAATCACCTCCCTTATATTCTTTGCAATCTCCCCTTGATGAACTTGTCCCTGACTTTCATGAGACTTTTCCAGCAACCTCACAGTCCTTCAGAACATAGAACATTACAGCAGAGTACAGGCCCTTGCATTCACAGAACTACCCGACAGTGGTAGGTAATCCGAAATAGCCCACTCCTTATTTTGAGGCTGTGACCACCAGCTTTGGTCTCCTCAGTGAGAGGAGACATACTACCTGCTTCTAAACAGGATAAAAGGGTAGAAGCCTTCTAGGAAATTTGTATGATTCAGTGAAGTCACCTCCTTCTTCTAAATGCTAGTGAATACAGGCCTAGACTACTCATTCTGCCCTCCTATTGACAGACTGGTCCAGGGATCAGCTTGGTGAATCTTTGCTGCATTCACTCTAGAACTAACATAGGCTTCTGCACACAATATTCCAGGCTTGGTGTCACCAATATAATATAATTGCAGCAAGAAATCCTAATTCATGTACTCATATCCTCTTTTACATCCAACTGGAAAAAAAACTGGGGTCAGTTAATAACTCAACTGAAAGATGGCATCTCTGACCCTGCAGTACTTGAGCGTCAGCCCAGATTTCTTTGTGGTCAAGTCACTGGAATAGCTCCTAAACCCCAAACCACCTAATTCAGAAATAAAAAATGTTGCTAGTTGAACAGAGACTGGGTGTGAAGTGGAACTTTAAGGAAACTTTCAAGTCCAGATGAAGGGTCTCGACCTGAAATGTCAACTGTTCCTTTATTGCCACTTTGTGGTACACTGATGGGAAAGGTTTAGAGGGAAATAGGCCAAATGCGGGCAAATGGAACTAGCTTAGATGGACATCTTAATCATCATGGACCAGTTGGGCCGAAGGGCCTGTTTCCGTGCTGTATGGCGCTATGCTGCCTGACCCGCTGAGTTCCTCCAGCATCTTGCGTGTTGCCTTAAGGAATGCTGTTTGATTAAGCACAGGAGAGACAACATGATAGATGGTATTGGTATTGGTTTATTATTGTACTTGTACCAAGGTACAGTGAAAAACTTTTCTTGCATACCCATTGTACAGGTCAATTCATTACACAGTGCAGTTACATTGGGTTAGTACAGAGTGCATTGATGTAGTACAGGTAAAAACAATAACAGTACAAAGTGTCACAGCTACAGAGAAAGTGCAGTGTAATAAGGTGCAAGGTCACAAGGTAGATCGTGAGGTCATAGTCCATCTCATTGTATAAGGAGTCCATCTCATTGTACAAGGTGATGGGGTGGAGATGAATTTGCCTGGAGAAAAAAAGGGGTTCGTGCTGTTGAGCCGAATTACAGCTTTCGGTGCAGCACGCACATGCCACTGTAATGACTCTTGCATCCACCGGCTGTCCAGTCTCACTGCAGGCGAGCCGTGCACCAAGAGACTGCTGTTGGCAGTGTGGGCAGCAGGGGGCGGGCGGGCCGCGGCTCCCACAATGCTCCTGCGCCCTGTGTGTGTGTGTGGAGCGGCTTCAACAATGCGGGCGAGCTGAGCCTCAAGAGCGATTCCTGCACCCACATACCACTGCTCCCCTTCATGTGCATTTTTTTAATTCACAAAAAAAGCTTAGATGTTGCATTAAAGGTACATAAAACAAATGACCGGATTGCCCCCCCCCATTTTAAAAAAAACAACGCGATCCGGAGCACGTAAGTAATTTTCTTTTTCTGTACCCTGTGAGTGTTGAAGGCAGGCTGTGTGAGACAGGCAGACCGAGAGAGGGGAGAGTGAACCGGGTTCTGGTTTCTGGGCACAGGCCTTTCAGGGGCAGTTAGCAAGCGGCTGGAAGTTGCTACATCGGGGGTTTGTTTGTGGCAACAAATCCGATACAATGTTGCGCTCGGGGCTTCCTGCCGGAACGGGTGCGCACCTCTATTGCCTGTAAGAAAAATGCACCCTCTCTCCTTGTCATGTTCACCCGCTTGGGGCCTGGCCATTTCCACCTTCAGGTAAGCTCGCCAGCCGTTCTCGCGTGTCTGTGTGTTTGGTACTGCAACGTCAATCTTCATGCAATCTCTGAATTGTTTCCCAGACTCTGTTTCGCGTTAATGGCGACTTAAAACGAAATTAAATGTAAGTTTTGAGTTTCCAATCAGCTCTTAGTTATACGACAGGCAAGCCCAAGTGCTTGGTGTTCTTTTTTCATAATTGGCTGTTTGGTTGGGGAATGTGATCGCTTCAGGACTGTAGTTTCCTGTTAGCTGTGGTGTTATGGACAACAGCGAAAATACATTGCACGGTATGTCGAAATCTTCTCAAACCTCCTGATATCCACTAACCAGCATGAGTTAAAAGTTAATTTGGGAGGGAGGAGTTGTTATTTTACTAAGGTCATTGCTGATCAACTCAAAGAGTATTCCACAGCTGTGCAAATACAAAAAATGTTCAATGTCAAATCCTGAAATCGATGAGTTGAATGAGCAGATCGCTTGTATACATCAGCAAACTAGTGGGTGAATAATAGATTTATTTTTGTCAGAAGTGTCATTGCCCGATTCTAGTTTCATGACAAAAAGGGCACAAGAGAAGCTGTAGATGAAAATTCACAAGTATGTTAACAGAATTGTGAGAGTGCAACTAACGGGAAAAGAATAGACCAGATTTCTTCTGCTTGAAATGGGAGGCTGAGTAGTAACCTGAGAAGTTCTTCAGGATTTTGAATAGGCTGAATACATGGACTTAGTGCAGGAAAATGATAAAAGATCGGTCATGAGGAATGGGAGCAGAATAAGATGGTGTGAGTGTAAATAGACACTTGATGGTCAGCTTGGACTCTGGGCTGATGGACCAGTTTCTGTGTTGTTCTTACTCTGTGTCTCCAACTTGATTGTTGATAACATTGACATATCTGGGCGTCCTTGTGCTTCAACATACCAAAGGTACTGGAGGAACTCAGCAGGTCAGGCAGCATCTATGGGCAATCAACATTTCGGGTCGAGACCCTTCATCTGGTCTGAAGGGTCTTGACCCAAAATGTCGACTGTTTATTTCCCTCTGTGTTGCTCCAGATTCCAGCATCTGCAGTCTCTTGTGTCTCCTTGTGCTTCTGTTTATGATGGTGGGGGTGGAATCAAATCTAGGGGCAAGAAATAGAAACTCAACATATGTTCAGAACTAATCTACCCAGAAAATGGAACTTTCAACCCAGGGATCTGATGATGAAATAAATAGTGTAGCTGCATTTGGGGGGAAGCAATAGAAAGCAACAGAAATATATACTGTTCCAAGTGGGAGGAGGATTGTGGAGCATAACACTAGCGTGGATCACTTGGGCAAGGCATTTCTGTGCTGTGAATACACTGTAAAGGAATGCAGTCCAGTCTGGATGAAGGGTCTCGACCCGAACCGTCAACTGTCCATTTCCTTTCATAGATGCTGCCTGACCCGCTGAGTTCCTGCAGCATCTTGTGTGTTGCTAAAGGACAGCAGTGTCAGAATTCCTCCCACATTGCTGATCACAGCCATTCTGTGTCTTGAGGCCCAGCTGTCACTGCTGCCCGGAACTTAGAGCTTCCAGAAACAAATGCGAAGGTATTGGAGTCTTTTAGAAAGGAACAATACCAGCTGTATGACATCTTCCCAAGAATTCCCTTGGTGTTTTACAGCCCATTAAGCAACTTTTGAAGTGTAGGAGATGTCTGCAAGTGAATGCTGCCAGGTGGCGCATTCCAGGGTGCAGGAGTATGTGCTGAGGGACATGCTGAAGCGCGGTGCAGCCACCAAAAAGGCTCTGTGGGGAAGGACCACAGTCTAAGGTCCTGCTGTCACTGAACACTAAGGGGCTGGGTCCTGTGTAATGTCCTCTCAAACACTTCGTGGGTGCTTTGTTTGAGGAAACAAGGTGTTTACATGTTGTAGGAGAATGTATTGCATGCAGTTCTGGTCATCTCACTATAGGAAGAGGCTTTCGAGAGGGTGCAGAGGAGGTTTACTAGGATGCTGCCTGGATTAGAGGGCATATGCTATCAGGAGAGGCTGGACAAACTTGGGCTCTTTTCTTTGGAGCGGCAGAGGCTGAGGGGTGATCTGTTGGAAGGGTATAAAATTATGAGGGGCATAGGTAGGGTGGACAAGCAATATCTTTTTCCCATTATTGAGCGATCCAATACCAGAGGGCATGCAGTTAAGGTGAGAAGGGGTAGGTTTAGAGGAGACGTGAGGGGTAAGTTTTTTTACTGTGAGATTGGTGGATGCCTGAAATGCGTTGCCTGATAGGGTGGTGGAGGCAAAATCATTGGGGGCTTTTAAGAGGGGCTTGGATGGGCACATGAATGAGAGGAAAATGGAGGGATATGGGCATTCTGTAGGTAGGAGGGATTAGCTATGTTGGCATAGCATTGTGGGCTGAAGGGCCTGTTCTGTGGTATACTGCTCTGTTCTATGATGATACAATGAATCTAGAGAAAGACGTGTCCCAAATTGTATTTGTTGTATATGTGATGAATATAGTATATTTTTGAAATAAACTTTTGGAGTGTATTCGCTGCAATAAACTAAGAAATGCAGAAGCCAATTTGAGCACAATCTGTGGTGTGGTGATGACCAAGTCATCATATTTAAGTAATGATGTTTGTTTGGGGGGGGGGGCTGGGGGCTAACTCTTAGCCAGGAGGCTACCTTTTCTCGTCACCCTGGGAAGGCACCTCTTAATAGTGCAGCATTTCCTTGGTACTGCAGTAGGAGTGCCTCCTCTTAGTAGGTGCTCAACTCTCAGAATAGGAATTGTACCCAGGACATCCTGATTCTGATAAGACAGTACTATCACTAAGCTGCAATTGACTCAGATAGCTGAAAATGAAAGCAAAAATCTTCAGATGCTGGAAATCTGAACAAAAACAGAAAATGCCGAACACACTGACAAAAGGATCTTAGAAATGGAACATTAACTGTTTTCTTTTCCACAGCCGCTGCCTGACCTGCTGAGTATTCCAACAATTCCTTTTTGCAGCATTTGTGGGCTATGCTTTGCAGTATACCTATATGCTTCCAACTTTTAAAAATTCATTTGAGGGAGATAAATGTTGCTATCAAGGCCATTTGTTGCTTCTGCATTCTAATGTTCCTTTAAAAAGTGTTGGTGAGCTTTAACTTTGAAGTACAGCGGTGTTTGTTGTGAAGATATCCCACAAGAGCTTTTAGAAAAGGAGCTCTGTGACTTTTGATCCAACAAGGATGTTTCCAGGTCAGGATGGGGTGAGATTGAAGCACAAATGTTCCCATACACCTGTTGCCCTTGTCTTTCTAAGCGCACGTTTTGAAAGTGTTGTGGGGGAAAGAGCTTCGCAAAGAAGTCTGCTTTTGAATTTTCCAGAAGGTGAATACTGCATTTTGCTGATGGTAGAGGGGAGTGAAGGTTTTAAGGTGATGATGTTCAAGTGCCAGTTAAATGGTTGTTTTGTTCTGCAGCTCCTTGAGTGTTGTTTGTGCTGTACTCAGCCAGGCAAGTGGAGATAATGCCATCACTTTCCCAACTTGTTTATTGTAGATACCAGGAAGGTTTAGAAGAGGCATGAGAATGCTCAAAATCTAACCACCTGTAATTATATAGTCAGTTATGCAGCCAACATAATCAAAGACTCCTCCCACCTAGGACATTCTCTCTTCTCCCCCTCCCATCGGGCAGGAGATACAAAAGCCTGAGAGCACATACCACCAGGCTCAAGGAAAGCTTCTAACCTGCTGTCATAAGACTATTGAATGGTCCCCTTGTACGATTAGCTGGATTCTTGACCTCTCAATCTACCTCATTATGGCCTTGCACCTTGCTGTCTACCTGCACTGCACTTTCTCACTCAATGTACTGATGTGATGAAATGATCTGTATGGACGGCATGCAAAACAAAGTTTTTCACTGTACCTCGGTACATGTGACAATAATAAACCAATTTACCAATTAAGATAAGAGAAGATGTCTTTATTAGTCACATGTACATCGAAACACACAGTGAAATGCATCTTTTGCGTAGAGTGTTCTGGGGGCAGCCCGCAAGTGTCACCACGCTTCCGGCGCCAACATAGCATGCCCACAACTTCCTAACCCGTACATCTTTGGAATGTAAATACCCCTGAGCATGTTGATGGGGAATTTGGTGAAATATTGCAGTTGAATGACAGTGGGAAGTAGTACAAAGATGATAATTGACCATCACGTTAAAGACAGCTGACCAAGATCCATAAATATGCTACATTCTATCCTGCAACAGGTGCCACTTCCACAGGTGTCAGTAGCCATATTAGCATAAACCTGAATGTTGTACAAATCATTGCTGCAACTAAGCATATGCTCTTCTGTTACTTGAAGTTGCCTATGGAGCTGGGCAGTGTTCAATCAGTTGTAAGCATCATGTGACTGGTCCAGTTAAGTTTCTAGCTGGGCGTAACACCAAGAATGCTGATAGTGGGGTAATTTGGTGATTGGAATGCTGTTGGGTGTCAACAGGAGATAGTTCACCTCTCATGTCATAGAGAGATGAATATTGCCTGGCACTTGGGGTATAAGTATTATTAGCCTTTTATCATTGCAAACCTGAATGTTGTTTAGGGTGGGCAGGGGCTGTTTTGTTATGTGCGAGGTTGTCTATGGAACTGAACACAACAAACATTTCTATGACTAACCTTGGGCTGCAGGGAACAAGGTTGATAACACAGCTGAAGTTGGCTGGGCCTTGGACACTGTCCCAAGGTGCCTCTGCATCATTTTCCCCAGGTTGAGGTGAGAGGTTCCAGATGTTTGAGGACAATTTTCATGCTGAATTGTGGCACCAGTTATGGGCATATCTTCTCCTTGAATCTCATTGGCTTCAGTTTTGCATGGACTTCTTGATGCCACACTTGGTCAAATGTTGCCATGACGTCAAGGACAGTCACCCTAGCATCCACCCTGTGATCTAGTTTCATTTGTCCGATTTGGGATCTAGGCTACATGAGGGCTTGGGCAGGTGGCCTATAACTACTACTGTGTGCTCATTGACAGGTTGCTATGCAGATAAAACCTCCTCTATGACACTACTATGGTCTGGGAGTTGAGCTCCAATTTTCAGACTGACCTAAACTAGTCTGGGGAAATTATCTCTTCAGAGTGGGGCTGGACAATTTTAGTGTTAAAGATGGATGACCAAGATCCATAAATATGCTTTATTCTGTCCTGCATCAGCTGCTTCTGCCAGAGGTGTCAGTTTGTGCTTCCTCCTCAGCATGCTGAGAGGATTTGGGGCACACTTACTCCTGATCCAATGCAGCAGTTAGTAATTGGTGCCATGGCTTGTATGGGTAATACTCTAATCCGATTTGTGGTCACTATGCCCTGGATATAGGGGTGATTATTTTGAATGTCAATTCTCAGGAAATGGATGTCATGAGCAAAATTATTATTTATTGCCCATCCATTTCCCACCATCTAGTGAAGGTAGACACAAGCCACTGCAGATGCTGGAATCTGGAATAATGTCGAGCAGCCTCTGTGCAGGGGAAAGGAATTGTCAGCGTTTCAGGTTGAAACCCTGCATCAGGTCCTCGGCCCGCTGAGTTCCTCCAGCAGATTGTTTGTTGATCTAGTGAGGGTACGTATTTCTGTTGTCACATTAAGATATCTTTATTAGTCACATGTACATCGAAATGCACAGTGAAATGCATTAGGTTAGGAGTTCTGGGGTTTTGATTCTGAAAAAAGGGAGAGTCATTTCAAAATCAGGTGCAATGACTTGAAGGGAAACTGGGAATGTTGATGTTCTAGTGCACTCACTTGTCTCTTTAAGGGATGGAGGTCACAGGTATTGGTGGATTACATACCTGCTAGATTCTGTTGTATGTTTCTCGGTGCAATGTAACTGTGCAGAAATCATGAAATACTGCATGAATGAATAAATACATCCTTTGGCACATTCAGCACTTTCCCCTAGCTATTGATAACAATAAGCTCTCCCACATACACCATGATTTGCCAAAGACCAAGTGGTTTTATGGCAGTCATATCATCCTTCTCATACCTTGTTGCACATATTTCATTTATTTCTACTTGCTGGTTTCATATTGAAACAGAACAGTGGTGACGTGGTGTTTTGACACAAGCAATTTCTTTCCGTTGCATGTTATTTTATTTCTTACCATGTACAAGAAGATTTGCATAATCACTACTATTTTTCTTTCTACTGCATGAATAGAACCGTACTCCATCCAGATGAGTGCCAGTAGACTGCTTGTGATACTCAAATCTTGTTATTCCATCAGTTGCCACGCCTTCTATCTTGGTGGCAACTTTCTCACCTTTTGGGTTAGCATGTTCAGTCCAGGGACTTGACTACATGATGTGGGGTGATTGTTCCAGCGCACCACAGTCTGGATTTTGGATTGTTGGGAAGACTGAATTTTGGTGTGAATTTACAGCAAGTGATATTGTAGCACCATTGGAATGAGAACATACAAGCTCTGCCAGATGCCCTGCCTAATATTCATCCTTCAGCCAAATTTGTTACTACAGATTGTCTGGTTATTATTAGGTTTCTGTCTGTGGGAACTTGGTCTGTGCAAATTGGCTTTCAAGTCCAATATGACTGTGATTTTAAAATATTTTTTGAAGACTTTAAAGAGCTGGGGGGGCGGCGGTTGGATTTTGCTGTTATCATAAATCTTAAATAGAGTTTTGTTTTCTTTAAGTGATCACTATCAGCGACTGCCAGTGTTTCCTCCTAGTGTAGTTGTACCCATGCTGACTTCCAAATGTTATCCATATTCCTTCAAATAAAAACTTGACATTAAGTCATGTTAGGACAGCTGACCAAAAACTGAGTCAAAGAGATGTCTTTTAAGGAGCCTCTTTGAAGCAAGAGGTGCAGTTATGGAGAGGTTGAGGGAGGGAATTCCAAAGCTGTGGACACAGCTGCTGGTGATGATGATGTGAGTAGAATTAGAGGTGCACAACATGGCTAAATTGGAGCAAGGTGGAGACCTGAGAGTTGCAGAGCTGGAAGAGTTTTATTTATAATTTACATCAGTTGCAAAGCCATGTTGCTTGAAGGAAAAGGTTGAAAAGCCAGGAGATAAAAATTAAAGTGGAATAGAACCATCATTAGTGGGAAGCAATAATTACAATGTGCCAAGTTTACATAAGCAACTTCCATGTCTAAACCCGTATTTGAAATGGATTATCTGAAATGTTGGCAGGAATTGTACTCCGGTGTAAAGTCTTTAATGTATTGCTGGTAATGTCATGTGATAAGATTCTGGTTGTCTGAAATCTGAGCAGTTCTGTTAGTCAATGCACTAGCATTGAAGGAGAGCTCTCAGCTTGACACCAGTATGTTGATGTGTCACAGCTGTGTAAACTGGAATAAAATAGCTAGCAGCTCAAAACAGCAGTGTGCAACGTGACTAATTTATGGTAATGAATTCTGCATGTACTGTTGTTGGGATTCCCAAAGGTCTAATTTGTTGAAGGGACAGCAGCAGAATGACTTGATATTTCTTAATTCACTTAATACAGCCACAGTGTTTAATAGTCATGAACCTTTGAGTGTGTCACCTTCCTCCTGAATATTATTATTCAGTCTTTGTGTGGGTCTCTGATTTAAGGTTTTTTGATTCAAGAAAATATTGCTATATTAACATTGGGGTTGGTTTCATTGCTGCAGATTGGAAGTGCATTTATCTTTGTCATAATTTTCAATGAAGGAACCTCGAATGAATACAATTTGGAATATTTTCTTAATGGAGAGTCTAGGAATGGCAAGCGCAAACTGATTTGGGTTTCCATTTACAGACAATCAGTACAAGCTATTGCACAGCTATTCAAAAAGTTTAAAGAATTTTAGCCGTACTTTTGAAGCAGGTTGAAATACAAAATAAGGACACTGCATTTCTTATGTAAAGAGACTTGTCCAGACCCCACCAGGGACTACTGTCAGTTTTGGGTATCAAACCACAAAGACAGATTTGATAGAATGACATCAGAACTTGAGTATTAAATTCTGAGAATGGTTTGCTTAAATCTGGTTTATATACCCTTGTGTTTAGTTGATCGGGTAGTGATTTAATTTTAGTTACTTAAACGTGATGCGGGGTTTGATAGTATAGGAAATGGATGGAGGGGTTTGACGGTATTGGGATTAAAAAAAGAGACATTATTCTCTGATGGGAGTCCAGAGTGAGGGGACTTGATCTAAAAATAATACCACTTCAGAGAAAAGTCAGGAACCAGTTCACAGAGGATAGTGGAAATTTGGATCTTTTATTCCTCCCCCCACCTCCAGGGGTTTGAATACTTGGAATCAATATATCTTCGAGGCTGAAATCAATATATTTTTGACTGCTTGGTATATAAAGCAAGAGGAAGCTAGGATATGGATCAGTGATTGATTTGAATGGTGCAGCAGGATTAATGGTCCATTGCTGTGAGTACTAGGATTGTTGAAGTTGGTCAGGTTTCTCTCTGGTCATCACATCTGTGTATATGTTTACTTGCCAGAAATTGTTGCCGTGAATGTTCTTGGATTAACAAAACTGTTGGTGCGATGGCAGCAACCAACACTTCCCTTTCTGATTTTTGTGACCGGATC
This sequence comes from Pristis pectinata, assembly GCF_009764475.1. Lineage (NCBI taxonomy): Eukaryota > Metazoa > Chordata > Chondrichthyes > Rhinopristiformes > Pristidae > Pristis > Pristis pectinata. Next base: position 9,429,388 of record NC_067414.1, read on the forward strand.
CTTGGTGTCTATCAGAAACTTGTGTGGGGAACCCACACACAGTAAAAGCTTTGGAACCTAATCATTCATTTCTAATTAGCCATTATTAACATTTTGTTGGGGTTTTCTCTTGCATCTCTCTGTAAAGACATATAAGATTTCTTTATTAGTCACATGTACATCGAAACACAGTGAAACGCATCTTTGCGTTAGAGCGTTCTGGGGGCAGCCCTCAAGTGTCGCCATGCTTCCAGCGCCGACAGAGCATGCCCACAACTTCTTACCCGTATGTCTTTACTATTTTTATTTCAATTGTGTCTATGAATTTTCTTAAATTCAATCTCAAACTCTCTTTTTGGCAGTTGCTTCGTAGCATATGTCATGGACTTTTTGAGGTCTATGCAGTAAAGCACCATGTGTTTCTTTTCCAGTGGGAAACGTGCAGAGGTTTACTATTTGGCTTGCCCATAATGTTGTATTTTGCCAAGTTAGACTTGAGAAGCAACATGTAGATTGGCTGGTTGAAATAAGGGGTCTGTTAGGGTATAAAATTAAAACTCAACTTGACTACTGCCAGTCTTACCACAACCTGAGTTCAAGTACTTATAATTTTTTCCATAGCTGACTTGGCAAAATCACCTCTGTAAATATGACAATCGCAAACATAGTCTCAATCTGAGAATGAAATGCCAGGCATTGGCAAAGAACAGAGGACATGTGGTAATATTAAGCAAGTCATCCTGACCTAAGTACAGTGCTGAGCAATGACCTGACCCTGAAAGTTCTATCAGAATATGTGCCTGACTCAACCCAAACCTGATGTGTATATTCAGGTCCCGTTGGGCTTGGTCAGATAGCCTAGGCTCTGAGTTGAATATCCTTTCCTGTCCCGACACTTGGATATCAATCTATAACTTGCTGCTGGGCTAATCTCCAACCCACTGCAGCAGATCTCTGCCATCAATTCTGGAAGATGCTGTCCCTTGGGGAAATCTCCTTATGAAGTATCTTATTAAGGGATTTTTTTTTAGAACATCATGGAAGGCAGCATCTGACTGGGTGACCCTCGTTAAAAATCCTGGTGACTTCTTGAAATAATTCCATCTAACGGTTAACAAATGACTGTTCCTGGAAACCAAGGGAGCCCTCTGTAAAATCTGTCTATTGTCATGTAGCGGAGTAAAGGCCTTAGTTCAAACTAATTCTCTGGAGCTCTCAGAACTGAACTAGATGCTTATGATAACTGAATATTCATTCTCTCAACAACCATCTCTTTTCTGTTAAAATAGAAATGGTTTGCACTTGGATTTTTATTCCAAAAAGGATGTTTCTTGAATAGCTTCAGTATGTTCATCACAAATGTTAGAAAAATAGGGGGCTATTTTGGGGAGGGAAGGGTTAGATAGATCTTAGAGCGGGATAAAATGTCGGCACAACATTGTGGGCCGAAGGGCCTGTACTGTGCTGTAGTGTTCTATGTTCTATATCTTTATAAGCACCTATGAAAATCTTTTCTAATACTGATCTCAAGTTGATGACCTAGATTTAACTAGTTCTGTCTTAGTTTTTCAAAAATTGGAGTCACATTGTCTCTTTCCAGTCTGGGGAAAAACAGTCCTTGACTCCAGGTAGCCATTATGATAGAGATACAGAGCTGTCATGGCACTTGTCACATCTACTCAAGGACCCACAGGTGGATATCAGCTGAGCTGGCAGCCTGATTTGTTTATTTTGAGGTTGAAAGTTCTCCTGAAAGCAGCTGGTCAAAGTACTCTTCTGCTTTACTGCTATAAACCTGACACAAGAGGTTGCATCAGCTGAGATGAGCTGCCTTGTTTTGAGAGTTGAATATAAAATATGTAAGAATAGTAATCACAGTTTAAACTAAGTGTGTATGGAGTGTATGATGTGTGCACTAGAGTAACATCTCCAACACTACATTGTTTTGTATCCATTTTAAAATAAATAGAGTTTGAGTTTTAGCTTCAAAGTTGTAATGGTTAAATCACTGAACTAGCAACCAGAGTTCTAGACCATTGAGCCAGAGACATGAATTGGAATCCCACAAGGGAATTTAAACTCAAGTAATTAGAGAATCTGGAGTTTTTCAAAAATAGTTTCACTGGTGGTAAGCATGAAACTGCCGGATTATTATTTTGAAAAAAATACATCTGGTTCACAAATGTTCATCAGGGAAGGAAATCTGCTGTCCTTGCTTAGTCTGGCCTATATGTTAACCCAGACCCACTAATGTGCTTGACTCTTAATTGCCTTGTGGACAGTTTAGGATGGACAATAAATGCTGAGGTTGCCAGTGACATTCACATACCGTTTTTAAAACATACTCTCCCTGGAGATGACCAGTGTAGACAGAGCAGTGAGTAATCAAATTGGATTTGTCCTGTTTTTTTTTTGTAGACAAGACATCCTGGGCACTTTTCCACACCAGGTAGCTGTCAATGTTTGTAACTATACTGGACCTGCTTTGCTGGAGGTGCAACCAGTTCTGGGGTGCAAGTCTTGAGCACTGCAGCTTGGACATTGTAAGGAGCCATAGCCTTTGCTACATCCACTGCTCTTGGCCATTTCTCTTGTATCACATGAATTGAGTTGAATGAAGACTGGCTTCTGTGATGTTGGTGAACTTTGAGAAGAAGCTGCAAAGGCTCATCCACTAAGCTGCTCTAAAACATTTGAGATTTGTCTTATGCACTCATGTCTTGGGCTGTGCCATCACCGAGGATAGGGCTGTTCCTGCACTCTCTCCCTCTTGTTTCATTGTCCACCACCCTTTACAAATAGATGTGGCAGGACTGCAGAGTCTCGATCTGATGCAACCGTTTTGGATTGTTCACTCTCTCTTGCACCAGCGCTGAGCATGCATGTGGTCCTTGTGTTGGCACCCTATTTTTAAGTGTGCTAGATGCTGCTCTCTGCATGCTCTTCTGCATTTATTATTGAGCCTTATTGTTGGCCTCGATCAGTGGATTACTAGTCCTACAACTTAATCATTACACCACCATTCCCCAGAATGTACTGAATCCTTGCCCAGAAATTCAGTTCAATAATTTATTCAGCATTATGCTGTTACATTTTTTCCCCTGTGTAGAACTTGACAATGCCCTTTTAGTCACATTCAAAAAAAAATCAACTGACGCCTTCTGTCATGAGCCACTTTTATGATCCTGATGCTATCAAATTTTGCATCACAAATGCACATGATTTTTCTCATTCCTCTGCACTGCTCCACCATTCAGTAAGGTCATGGCTCATCCAATCTTGGCCTCATCACCACTTGCCTGTTCTAACCCTGTAATCTTTGACTCCCTTGCGCTTTAAATATCTGTCAGTCTCCATCTTGAATACATTCAATGACTCTGTTCCCTTAGTTCTCTGGGGTATAGAATTCCAAAGATTTGCGAGCTAAGAGAAGAAATTCCTCCTCAATCTTATGAAATGGGCTACCCCTTGTTCCGATGGAGATGAGGAGGAATTTCTCCTCTGAAATTTGAGTGCCTGGAGCATGTTGGATTGGATACTCCGATAGCCACATGGTTAACTCCTGCAGTGCTGCCCCGGAAGGTCTGCAGGTCCTTGGCTGAAGGGGCTGCACTCACCCCACCAATCACGCTAACCTCGAGGAGGCCACCCCTCTGCAGGAGATTTTCCTGCCTCCAATTCCTTGCTTCATCCCTCTACCACCATCAACATCAAACATGGATCCCTGCCCCACATTTCTGCCCATCCGTTTCCTCTTTCTTGTCTCTCCCCAAACATGGTGAAAGGGCAGTTCTTCCCCTCCCCACCTTCAACCACCACCACCAAAACAGAAAGACTGGTGTCACGAACCAGCAACAAAAGAAACACACTGAGCATGATTCAGTGTTAAAAACTATTTTATTAATCACTACTTATGATAATACGTAAAATAAAAGTAAAAATGTTAGTATGTTAGAATTCAAGAATGTTAAACCTCGAACGTTAACCCCAAAACTAAATTCGTCGTGTGTGTGTGTGACAAAGTCCAAAACTCCCAGTTCCTGAATGGTTCTTAAAGTTCAGTTCCGCAAGCCATAAGGTGAAACATGAGCAAGGGCTTCTTCAACAACCACCGTTGTCTGAAGATAAGATGTAGATGTAGAAAAACATAGAGAGAGTACATACGAAATCCAAATGTTCCACGATGGAACCCAAACGACACTCCACTGTTTACTCGGTAGTGACTTCCTCACCCCGAAAAGCATCCGAACCGTGGTCGTCCACATACAAATACCTGTTTCCTTCTACAGGTCAGCAACAAAGTGAACTCCACCGGATTACTTCCCAACTTCCATACATGGATTTCTATGGCAAACACAGTTATTGTTTCTCATCCATCGATAGAGAAAACAAGCAGGCTGGTGTCTCTCTCCCTTCTCTCTCTCTCTTTCTTCTTCTTCTGACTTCTTCAACAACGTCATTACGTCCTTTATCTTCTATTGACGTAAGCACACCCCACACACACATACACACACACTCTCTATCTTAAAGGGACTTTCACTGAGTCCATAACACTGGCCCGCGCTTCCAAGTCCACACTTTCTCATCCCTCCCACAACCTATTTGTCCCACTGCCGTCCAGCAAGCGGTACTGGAGCATCCGGGCCAGAACTACCAGACTGTACAACAGTTTCTCCCCCCAGGCTGTCAGGCTCCTGAATACCCTGGAGGCAGTTTCAGACAAATGCTGCATCAAAAGCCCTGGTTTGCACAATGGTGTGTAAGAACATTGGTTGCTGCTGAACATGTTTATACAATTAGTGCAACACACTGAGTACTGTATTTTCTTCATCCAACTCGGTTTTGCACTAACCCTGCACTAATTTTGTATTCTGTATATACTTTTTTTTGCACTATTTGTACTTGGAAAATTTTTTTGTCTGCGTTTATTGTATGTCCTCTGTTCTATGTATGTCCTTTGTTGTGTGAGTCTGGGGGAAATGACATTTCGTTCCTCCATGTGTTTTTATAGCATATGGGTGAATGACAATAAAGTATAACTTTTTCTAACTTAACCACTGAATTCTGTGCTCTGAAACACACTACTCCCTGACCTTCCAAGGCTGGTCTTGAGAGAAGGACTGTGCAGTTCTAGAATTTGTATGCATGTATATTGGTCCACACGGTATGATTGCTTTCAAATCTCTGAAGCGGTCAGAGAGGAATATTCCAGAACGCCTTTCCCTGTATTTTTATTCCTATAAAAATTTAAGGCACAGGAGGAGACCGCTCAACAAATCACGTCCATGCTGACCATAAAAGGAGTATGTTAGGTTCATCCCACATTCCAGCGCGATCCATGGCCCTGCAGGTTGTTGGTCTTCAAGTGCTCATCTTTTACTCTTGATCGATCTTTTCCATGATCCACTCCCCTTTCAGGCAAAGAATTCCAGAATTCCACTTCCCCTCTAGTTCATCAACCATTTTACAAATCTGCCCTTCCTTGTTAATGTGCTCTCCGCTAAGGGAAATGGGTCCTTCCTGTTTGCCCCCTCGTTTTGTATACCTAGATTAGGTATAGATTAGACACCCTCTGCCTTTGTGTGCCAATAAAAAAACATTGACGTTCTCTGCTTGTAACTATGTTTCCCTAGACTGGAAGCATCTTCATTAATTCCTCTGCATCTTCTAGTGCTGTCACATCTTTTCTGTAATATGATGACCAAACACTCTGTGTAAAAGCCACTAGTTAGTAACTGTATAGTTCCAACATGATCTCCCTGCTGTTGAATTTTATCCATTGGATGATAGAGGAAAGTTTTCCATATGCTGCCTGAACCACCTATCTCTAGCTATCCTGCTACCTTCAGGGATCTGCAGAAGCAGGTTCCCTCTGCTGTTAGTACCCTACCATTTATTGTGCATTCCCTTGCATTGTTTTCCTTCCACAAATGTGCATTACCTCAGGAGTGAATTCCAGTTGCCACTTTGTGTTCCTCTAACCAATCTATTCATCTTTTCCTGCAGCCAAGAGTTTTCTCTCTGTTGACCAGACTGCCAATTTTTGTATCATTGGTAAATTTCTCTCTTTTAAAAAGTAATTTGGGGATCATTATGTGATTTATCTTTACAGGCAGCACAATAGTGTAACGCTATTACAGTGCCAGTGACCTGGGTTCAATTCCGCTGCTGTCTGTAAGGAGTTTGTTCATTCTCCCTGTGTCTGTGTGGGTTTCCTCTGGATGCTCTGGTTTCCTCCCACATTCCAAAGACGTACGGGTTAGGAGTTGTGGGCATTGCTATGTTGGCGCCGGAAGCGTGACAACACTTGCATGCTGCCCCCAGCACATTCTCAGTAATGCAAAAAGATGCATTTCGCTGTGTGTTTCGATGTGCATGTGACTAATAAATATCTTGTATCTTATTTGTCATGTGTACTCTTTGCTTTTCTAGTTTCCTTTTAACTACATTCCTGGACCATCTACTGCTCTGAGCTTTCTGCGGTGTTGCACTCTCGGGATCAGTCTTTGGCTTCCTTTTAGCGCTTTATCCTGCCCTGCGTGTTTTTCCATAACATTCATAATGGTCCAGATTTGGAAGTTTATCAACTTGTTCTTTTTGTTTATTATCTTCACTGTCTCCTCCTTGAAATCTTCCTCCTGCTTTGATGCTGATTTACCTCTCAGTAATTGCAGTTCACTTTTACTAACTTGTATTGCAACCTGCTAAAATTGGTCTTCCTCAATTTAGAACTTTTACTCTTGGTCTTTTCCATAACAATTCTAACAGAATAATGATTACTGCCTCCAAAGTGCTTTCCTCCTCCTGCTGTTTAATTCTCAAAAATTAAGTCCAGTTTTGCCTACCTCCCCACTCCACCACCATCACCACCTTTGTTGGGCTTGTTACATATTGATTTAAAACAAAAAAGTTGAGACTAGTCTAATTAGCAGTATTTAACTAGATTAGATTTGTCCTGCCCTTTTGTAACCAGTACATACCTGGGCACTTTTCCATTCAGGTACATGCCAATGCTACAACTGTACTGGAATCGCTTGGCTGGAGGCGTTCTGGAGCACAAGTCTTGCTGTGCCGCAGTTGAGGTGTCACCCGGTCCCATATCCTTCGCTGTATCCAGTGCTTTGAGTCATTTCTTGGTATAACGAGGTGAATTGAATTAGCTGACGACTGACTTCTGTGACGGTGGGGATCTCAGGAAGAAGTAGGGAAGGATCATCCACTTGGCATTTCTGGATGAATATGGCTGCAAATACCTTGGCTTTGTTCTGAGGACTTGCACACTGAGCCCCATTGTCGTTGTAGATGTGAATGTTCTTGCTACCACAAGAAATAGTAGAGGCTAATAGCATAAATGTATTTGAAGGAAACCTTGTTTAGAATATGAGGAAAGAAGTAGAAAAGTAGAAGGTGGGAGGAAACTTTGTGAAGGATAGCTATCAGTGCAAATCCTTTGATCAAATGGCTTATTTTCCTTCTAAGAATTCTAAAGTCATTTTGTATAAATGGAGGTGCCAAACAGGTTAGATTTTGGAACATTGCCATCCTAGAGATGGTGTACTGTCTTGTACTAAGGGTCAGGATACACTCTAGAATTTGCTTCCCACAACATTTGCTGAACTTTATTGACAATTGCCCACTTTAGACTGTGTTGACAATTTATTCCTTTTTCTTCAGGTGAGATTTTGGATTGTATTTCTTTAGAGACAGTGATACACTGTGCATTTATACAAAATGGTCAAAAATGTATATTGTTTAAAGATTTTATACAGAGCTGCAACCATTACTCAATGGACATACTTTTTTTTTCTGTGAAACTTAAATTGTTGGGTGGAAATTCAGTCTAAGATTCTACCAATGTTGTAGTCAGAATGGCCATGGAAGATTACTGTGTGTAGTTTTTAAATTAATTCTCATAAAATGGGCTATGCTGCTCAGCCCAGTTCAGTTGCCATGATAAGGTGGTAGTAAACTGCTTTCTGTAAGATGTTTGTGTAGCCAACCCTAAGGGTGTGGATTTCAAGGTCCCCACTCATTTCCATCCTGGACAGCGTACTTGTCAGTTGAGCAATTCTGTTGTCCAAGTAAACACCTTTGACCACAAGTCCATCAGCCTGTGGTCAGCGCAGAATGTACTTCAGACACGGTGGGATAGGGACACTATGGATTCTGTGGGTTTGTTCCCGGAGCAAACGGTTCAAACTATATGGCAGAATGCCACATCGCCAGATCTGACCAACAAGCACAAAGACCTCGCTTGGCTGGTGATGAGAGAGCCCTCCTAGTCAGAGCATTCCTCTACAGACGATATATCACCCCCAACATACGCTGTCCTCGGGATGGCTGCGATGGGGAAGAAACAGTCAGCCCCCCTCTTTGCAGACTGTGGATTTGCTGAGAGGGTGTGGAGAAGGATGCAAAGGTCCGTGTCCCAGTACATCGCCAGCAGCTGCGTGACAGAGGACTCTCTGATCTACGGGCTGTTCCCGGGCACACACAGACAGACATCAAGTGCTGTTGGGAGGTCATCAACTTGGTGAAGGATGCCCTTTGCTCTGCCTGAAACTTGCTGGTCTTCCAGCATAGTGAGATGTCCGTGAGGGAATGCTGCCGACTGGCACATTCCAGGCTGCAGGAGTCTGTGCTGAGGGACGCACTGAAGCTCGGTGCAGCTAATGCAAAGGCTCTGTGGGAAAGACCACAGTCTGGGCTCCTTCCACTACCGCACATGGAGGGGCTGAGTAGGTTGGGGAAGCCCCTCGAGCAATGAAAGGTGTATCACCTCAGGGAGCCACATAAGTGGCAATGGTGCTATGTTTGTGTGTGGTTTTCTCTCCCCAAGTTTTACACTATTGAATGTAACAACCATGAATGTTAAGCTTTTGTATTTTGCACTGTGTTCTTCCTTTATATAGATTTCTTATTATGAAGTTTATTTTTGAAAATAAAACGTTCTGTTGTATCCTGCGCTGTGACCATGGCTAAAACAAGTTTGTGATTTTGATCCAAAAGCCGTGGAATTGGTAAAATTGGCTTGTGGTTTTGGGACTTGAGCACGTAATCCATGACTCAGAATCCCAGTGAAGTACTGAGGGAGTGGTGCACTGCTGGAGATGCCATCTTTCGGACAAGAGATTAGGCCAAGATCCTTTGGCTTTATTGGTTAGATGCGAAAAGTCCAATGGCACCAGTTTATAGAAAAAGATTTGAGGTGAGTGGAGAGTTTTTTGTAAATAATATTGAGCGTTACTTTATCGGGACAGTTAGCTATAAAGTGTTTTTCTGGCTGACCACATATGTTGGAATCTCTACTTGGCTGACTACATATGTTGGAATCTCTACCCTGTGTTTCCCATAATCTTCAGGCTTTTGTTAATTTGCTTCACATCCTTCAGCCAAGATTGTGTCCAGCCAGAGATAAAATGCAACAATGCTGGGAAAATTCACTGAATTAGTCTGTATCCTTGGAGGGATTTGGCAGGTTTACTATAGACTGCTGACTCTTATCAGAACTAGTAGTTCTCTAAATAGGCCACATGTGAAATGTAAACCTATTTGATAACCAATTCCAGGGTTTCTGTTTTAATATTTGTTCAGTCCACCCTTTTCTATCTGTGTGTGTCTCACAGTCTGCTACATATCTGTCAGTCCTCTGAGACTAATGTAAAGGAGTTTTCAAAACCTGACAAAATTTGGTGAGTTGCAAAGCAAATTTTGAAATTGAGTAATAAAGAAATATATAATTTCAGCCAGTTTATGAATTGAAGTCTGCAGAAAAGAGATTTCATCATTTTGTTTTGTTCATTAGCACATTGAACATGACAACTTAATGCAAGGGGTTTCCCCATTCCTGTGACCGTAACTACAGCTGGAGAAAAGTACTTGCTGGAGCAAATATGGTCCCATAGTCATTTGGTACAGTTCTGTGACTGGACCCTGTTAGATCAGGGCTGACACATCCCAAGATGGATGCAAGATCTCCCCTATCTGTTTGGCATTTGACTAGTATTAAATCTGTTTTTATTTTGATTACCAGATGTGAAGGTACAATACTTTCATCTTTCACAGGAAATGACTCCAGAAGATGGGTGTCGGAAAAGCTCATTCTTGCTGAGAAGTGCTATTGCAGCAGCAAACACTAATGTTATGCCAGTTTAATTCTCTTTTATCATATTTTGTTAGTCTGGAATCCAATGTCTGAGCTGCCTGCTTGGACAAGTTTAAGCTCCCTTGTTTGTTCAGTGGGCATTCCGAGCTGCTAGTTATACCTTGAGGCAAGATACAGTAATTACCAACCCAGTTTTGATTCACTTTCAGGAGCTGGGCATCTCTGGTAAGGCTGGCATTTATTGTCCATCCCTTCTTGCGCTTGAGATGGTAGTGGTGAACTGCTGGTGAAGGTACTCCTGCAGTGCTGCCGGGTTGGGTGTTCTAGGATGTAGACATAGCAATGATAAAGAATCAGCTACATATTTGTAAATAAATTAGTGGAACTTGTGTATAGAACATAGAACAGTACAGCACAATACAGGCCCTTCGGCCCACAATGTTGTGCCAATCTTTAAACCTCGCCTAAGACTACCTAACCCCTTCCTCCCACATATCCCTCTATTTTAAATTCCTCCATATGCTTCTCTAGTAATCTCTTGAATTTGACCAATGTACCTGCCTCCATCACCGCCCCAGGCAGCACATTCCATGCCCCAACCACTCTCTGGGTAAAAAAAAAACCTTCCTCTGATATCTCCCTTGAACTTTCCACCCATTACTTTAAAGCCATGCCCTCTTGTATTGAGCATTGGTGCCCTGGGGAAAAGAGGCACTGGCTGTCTCACTCTATTCCTGTTAATATTTTGTACACTCTCTCATGTCTCCTGTCATCCTCCTTCTCTCCAATGAGTAAAACCCTAGCTCCCTTAGTCTTTCCTCATAATGCATACTCTCTAAACCAGGCAGCATCCTGGTAAATCTCCTCTGCACCCTTTCCAACATTTCCACAATCCTTCCTATAATGAGGCGACCAGAACTGGACACAGTAACTCTAAGTTTAGAGAAAAGTGATGTGGAGACAGTTTATATCTCCAAGGGGCAAAAATGACAGCCAAAGCTACAAAAAATACAGTCAACATTAAGTAAAAGTATTGGTATTGCTTTAGTATTGTCACTTGTATCGAGGTACAGTGAAAAACTTGTCTTGCATACCGATTATACAGGTCAATTCATTACACGGTGCAGTTACATTGAGTTAGTACAGAGTACAAAGTATAAAAAAAAGTGTAAATGCAGGTGACAGGGAGCAAATAAATAAGCAAAAATTGAAAGATTACAAGGGCCAGGTGAACAACGAGGGAATATGGATAGGAACTTACAAAATATTACTGTTGGCTCTGAACAGTTGTGATAATGTAAATGCAGAAAATGGCAGATGTATATTGATGATGGAGGCAGAGGATAGAACCTGGATATCTCCACGAAACTAATTATTGATAGGGGACAGGGACAAACGTAAGCAATGAAGAAAGTAGCACTAGAGAGGCCACTTTCATTTAAGAACCATTTAGGTAAGCACATGAACAGGCAGGGAATAGAGAGAAACAAACGATGCACAGGCAGATGGGATTAGTTTAATTTGGCATCATGGTTGGCGCAGACATGGTGGGGCCAAAGGGCCTGTTCCTGTGGTGTAATTTTCTATGTAAAGATTGATGTATCTCCGGTACCAGATGGTTTCTATCTAAGGACTTCATGGAAAAAATGTAGATACCTGAAATACAATTCTTTTTTAAAGTTCTTGATTTGACAACAGTTTTCTCTTCATGAAGGATGAGAGGAGGATCCCTTGGATTTATAGATTAGTTAGCTTGGTGTTGGCTTTTTGGGAAATTGCTAGAGTTTGTAGATAGGGACAGGCTGACTTGAGTAGGAGGTCACCTTGAGAATTTTCGGAATAGATAGTAGGAGATGAAGCAGTGTCTCTGGATGATATTTACATAGATCCTTGATGAAGTCCCTGTCAAAGCGCCTGCTGGTTATGTTAGAAGGCTTGTGGAATGTGAGACAAGTTATTGATTCACTAGGAATTGGCTAAGGCAAGAGACAGGGGATAATGAGCAGTATTTAAAATGCAGGATGTGATTTGTAGTGTACACAGGTAGTATGGTTGATTGCAAAAATCCCAGTGATTTTTAAAAAACTACTTGGATAATGGGATAGAATGCCACGTATCCAAGGTTGTCAAAGAAATAGTGACGGGTGATAATATGTGGATGAAAGCATGAAATTAAAAAGATATTATTATTATTAGATAATGAATGGAAAAACTTGTCGAATGGAGGTTATCCATCTTTGACCTGTAAATAATTAATTGAAGCACCTTCTAAATGATGAAAAACTAGAAACGGTGAAATTCTGAAGAGGCTTGAAGCAGGATGGGGTGGGGATGAGGTCTATATACACCATTTAAATGTTGGCGTTGAAATAAATGAGAAAGGCTAATGGAATAGGGGAATGAAATACAACATGTTAGAACTTATTCTGTAGCTATTTAAAGCCCTACTTAAACCACACTTGGATTACTGAGAATATTTTTGTTGGAGGAGTATATCTGACTCAGAAGGACTGTCATGTAGATTTACCAGAATATTGCCTGGATCCCAAGGACTAAATTAATTGAAAAGTTGATCAGTCTAATCATCTATTCCCAATAATTTAGAAGGCTAAGGGGTTAGTAATTGAAGTTTTCAAAATACTATGTCAACCTAAAAGAGAACTTTTTCTGCTTGTTGCAGTGTCTAAGGCCAGGGGGCATAAAGTTGGGCCAGAACTTAAGAAATGCTTCACCTTGAGAACAGTAGAAATTTGGGCTCTGACAAACCACCATGGCAAAACCATTAATTTATGTTTCACTTGAGAATGTGTTTCAGAAATATTAAGCATCTCCTGTTGCCCCAAGATATGTTTTCACCCAACAGGAAGTTTTAATTAAACTTCCAAAATGATGTTTCTTTTGATGTCTTAACTGCTACCCCATTTCAACCTAATGCAATGTCAGATATAAAAACACTGGATGTTCTGAATCTTTGCTGCTTCAGAATTTTTCTACATTTCAATGCATTTATGCTCAGATATTTGCACTGAATGTAATCTGATACCTCATCAATTGGTTTGCCTCTTTAGGCAATCTATATTCCTCTTGCCAATACCTTTCCATAACACAGAGGTGCCAAAATACCTGCTGATTTGTCCTTAAACCACCCAGTTTTCTGCAACTTGTGGATTCAGACGTAATATCCTTCTGAGTTCTCAAGTTGTTGTGTTGTCATATTAACTCTTTAATGCCAGTGGCTTAAGTTATTAACGTAGCTGCCTAATACTTTAAGATTCTGTGTAAGCCAACCTAGATTCCAACAGATACAGGTAATAGGATGGAGAAGAGAAAGGACAGATGAAAAGATCAAGTGGGGAAGGGTAAAGAAACAGTTGGGAGCTGGGGAGGGAAGGAGCAACACACACAAAATGCTGGAGGAGCTCAGCAGGTCAGGCAGCAGTTATGGAGGGAAATAAACAGTCGACGTTTTGGGTTGAGACCCTTCATCAGGACTGGAAAGGAAGAGGGCAGAAGCCGGAATAAGGAGTTCGAGTGAGGGGGAGGAGCACAGGCTGGCAGGTGATAGGTGAGTCCAGGTGAGAATCCTCTCCTATCGGATTCCTCTTTCTTCAGCCCTTTGCATCTTCTACCCATCACCTCTCAGCTTCTTACATAACTCCCTTTCACTCCCCCCCCCCCACTTACTTTCCCCCTTTCACCTGGACTCACCTATCACCTGCCAGCCTGTGCTCCTCCTCCTCCCCCTCCCCCGAACTACTTATTCCGGCTTCTGCCCTCTTCCTTTCCAGTCCTGATGAAGGGTCTCGACCCAAAACGTCAACAGTTTATTTCCCCCCATAGATGCTGCCTGACCTGCTGAGTTCCTCCAGCATTTTGTGTGTGTGTGTGTTGCTCCAGATTCCAGCATCTCTTGTGTCTAAGGAAGGAAGGAGATGAGTAGTGGGAAGAATGAAAGAGGAAGGAGAGGATGTTGGGGAAAGCAAGCAAGAGACGAGGGATGATGGGAGAGATGGGTGTCCTTTACAATATGGGCAAACCCCTAAGAAGGCCACATCAGCCAGCACCATGGAGAGTTCACATGACTATTTGGACTTGCGTAGGAAAACCCATAAATTTTTTCATGTCAGACTTTAGAAAGGAAGAATAATCTCTCCAAACTGATGGGGAAGAAGTAAGCACAGTAAAACATCAGTTTTCAGGACAGACAGTGAACAAATCTATTCAAAGCCGGTTATAAAGTTACACCGTGTTCGGTTAAGCCAAATGTGAACTCAATAGAAAAAATTCCTTTAGTTTCAGTAGTATTTCAGGGTAAGAGTTATTGAAACTGTTCTTTTGTGTGAACAACCTAAAGGGAAAATAAACCAGTTTAGTAGTGTTCCTGACCAGCGCATAACGGTCAGTCCAATGATTCATGCCCCAGAGCACTGCAGTAAATCAAGCACTTTATCAAGCATTTAGTCATAATCAATTGACTATCGCCTCAAGCGTTTCAATGAAGAGGGCCTTTGAACTATAAGTGATACATCAGAGTATCCTTGGATAAATCTTTCCTGTTGCTCACCTTCTCCTATTCTGTTTCACCTTTTGGACTTTGTACAGAAAGTGAAAGGACACAAAAAATTATTGAGTTACAACAAGGAAGGATATTAAAACTGAGTGCTGGAAATACTCAGCAGATTAGTCTGCATCTGTAGGTGTAGAGAGAGAAAATACAGAGTTTAAGTTTCTGGTTGATGAACTTTCATCCCACCTCCATTATATTCTTCAGGTGAAGGTTCGGAACATTATCAGTTTCTCTCTCCACAGATGCTACTTGATATGCTGAGTATTTCCAGCATCATCTGTTTCATTTCAGATTTCCAGCATCTGTGATCTTTTAGTTTACATTGCTCAGGAAGGATGCTTTGAGTCCCAACCTTAACATTAAGTTATGGAAAGAGGTTTATATGAACTGAGGTTGTATTCCCTTGAGTATGGAAGATTGTGGCATGATTAATTGAGATGTTCAGAATCCCTAAAAGATGCACAAGATATGTAGAGAAACTACTTCCTCTAGGATGAGTTGGAGGTGAGGACAATTGCCTTGGAAAAAATCAGCCTCCAGAAAAGCTGCTGGAGAGCATTTGCAGTCACTTTATGGACCATTTGCTCTTTCCTAATGCAATTCACTAGGGGCATAGATTGCAAGAAAAGCATTCCCGAACATCTTTCAACCAATGAGCTCAAAGAACTGGGGAAATTGTTATGTGGAGCACAGCCTGGTTATAAAATAGAGAATTCAACAGCTGGATCCAGCTTATAGCTATGGAGGCACACAGGGTAACACCAAGATTTGAACAGCTTTCCATTCCAGCTGTATTTACTACCAATGCCTGTGGACTGACGAATCGTATTTGACATGGAGGAAAATACAATGGGAAAGAAGGCAAGAGTAAGGACTTTTGATGGAGGAGGTAGGGGGGGGGGGGAGGAGATGAGAGGGAGGTGTGTGAAGGATGGCAGGGAGGGAGAGAAGGGAAAGGGGGGGATGGCTGAGGTGGGAAGGGACAATGAGAGAGATGGGGAAAAGGGATATGTAGAGGGAGGGAGTGGCAGGGTGATGGGAGGGCAAAGCTGGGAACAGTGGTGGGAAAGGGATAAGAAAGGAAGTGGTGTAGAGTTGGTGGTGAGCAGAGAATAGTGGGAAGGGAAGAGAAGAGCGAGAGTGAAAGGAATTGTGCAGGATAGAGCGACAGAAGGAGGAAGTCAACTCCACAGAAAATGTAGGGAATGTAAATGGGCATCTACAAGGATGCCATGTCCCTCAATGACTCCCTACAAATGGGAGGTGTTAAATTCTGGAATCAGGGAATTATACAGTGTCATTTAGTTTCCCAGTACTGAACCACTGCCCAAATTGAATTGATTGGCCAGTGTGAGTGTGAGAAATATGGAGGAGGTGTAGGAACATCCCATATTATCACATTCAGTTGTAACTAGTATAGAGTAATACAGCATGGAAACAGGCCCTTCGGCCCAACCTATGTACCTGTCCAAATGTTTTTTAAATGTTGTTGTTTGTTCCTGTCTCAATCACTTCCTCTTAGAGCAGCTGGAGTTAAAGAATCACACTTGTGCTTAAACTTTTTTTTTAGCTTTCTGGGTGTTGGTGTGATGGTTGTGTATTTATTGCTCAT